>NW_028176195.1:857500-1022500 GCF_949987555.1 Borostomias antarcticus
TGTGTAGGAACATCCTCAATGGCTGCTGTGTAGGAACATCTTCATGTGCAGGAACATCTTCATCGTCCAGGAAGGGTATAAAAGGGGGCCGCGCCGCCCTGAGAGTCACTAGATAGATAGATAGAGATAGAGACATATAGATAGATAGATAGATAGATAGATAGATAGATAGATAGATAGATAGATAGATAGATAGATAGATAGATAGATAGATAGATAGATAGACACAGCAGCCAATGAGACTGTTCCTACACAGCAGCCAATGAAGATTTTCTTACACAGCAGCCATTGAGGATGTTCCTACACAGCAGCCAATGAAAATGTTCTTACACAGCAGCCAGATTGTGACATCACAGGGATGCTCTGTGATGTCACAATCTGGCTGCTGTGTAGGAACATTTTCATTGGCTGCTGTGTAGGAACATCCTCAATGGCTGCTGTGTAGGAACATCTTCATGTGCAGGAACATCTTCATCGTCCAGGAAGGGTATAAAAGGGGGCCGCGCCGCCCTGAGAGTCACTAGATGGATAGATAGAGATAGAGACATATAGATAGATAGATAGATAGATAGATAGATAGATAGATAGATAGATAGATAGATAGATAGATAGATAGATAGATAGATAGATAGACACAGCAGCCAATGAGACTGTTCCTACACAGCAGCCAATGAAGATGTTCCTACACAGCAGCCATTGAGGATGTTCCTACACAGCAGCCAATGAAAATGTTCTTACACAGCAGCCAGATTGTGACATCACAGGGATGCTCTGTGATGTCACATTCTGGCTGCTGTGTACTGTAGGAACATTTTCATTGGCTGCTGTGTAGGAACATCCTCAATGGCTGCTGTGTAGGAACATCTTCATGTGCAGGAACATCTTCATCGTCCAGGAAGGGTATAAAAGGGGGCCGCGCCGCCCTGAGAGTCACTAGATAGATAGATAGAGATATAGACATATAGATAGATAGATAGATAGATAGATAGATAGATAGATAGATAGATAGATAGATAGATAGATAGATAGATAGACACAGCAGCCAATGAGACTGTTCCTACACAGCAGCCAATGAAGATGTTCCTACACAGCAGCCATTGAGGATGTTCCTACACAGCAGCCAATGAAAATGTTCTTACACAGCAGCCAGATTGTGACATCACAGGGATGCTCTGTGATGTCACAATCTGGCTGCTGTGTAGGAACATTTTCATTGGCTGCTGTGTAGGAACATCCTCAATGGCTGCTGTGTAGGAACATCTTCATGTGCAGGAACAACTTCATCGTCCAGGAAGGGTATAAAAGGGGGCCGCGCCGCCCTGAGAGTCACTAGATAGATAGATAGAGATAGAGACATATAGATAGATAGATAGATAGATAGATAGATAGATAGATAGATAGATAGATAGATAGATAGATAGATAGATAGATAGATAGATAGATAGATAGATAGATAGATAGATAGATAGATAGACACAGCAGCCAATGAGACTGTTCCTACACAGCAGCCAATGAAGATGTTCCTACACAGCAGCCATTGAGGATGTTCCTACACAGCAGCCAATGAAAATGTTCTTACACAGCAGCCAGATTGTGACATCACAGGGATGCTCTGTGATGTCACAATCTGGCTGCTGTTTAGGAACATTTTCATTGGCTGCTGTGTAGGAACATCCTCAATGGCTGCTGTGTAGGAACATCTTCATGTGCAGGAACATCTTCATCGTCAAGGAAGGGTATAAAAGGGGGCCGCGCCGCCCTGAGAGTCACTAGATGGATAGATAGAGATAGAGACATATAGATAGATAGATAGATATATAGATAGATAGATAGATAGATAGATAGATAGATAGATAGATAGATAGATAGATAGATAGATAGATAGATAGATAGATAGATAGATAGACACAGCAGCCAATGAGACTGTTCCTACACAGCAGCCAATGAAGATGTTCCTACACAGCAGCCATTGAGGATGTTCCTACACAGCAGCCAATGAAAATGTTCTTACACAGCAGCCAGATTGTGACATCACAGGGATGCTCTGTGATGTCACAATCTGGCTGCTGTGTAGGAACATTTTCATTGGCTGCTGTGTAGGAACATCCTCAATGGCTGCTGTGTAGGAACATCTTCATGTGCAGGAACATCTTCATCGTCCAGGAAGGGTATGAAAGGGGGCCGCGCCGCCCTGAGAGTCACTAGATAGATAGATAGAGATAAAGACATATAGATAGATAGATAGATAGATAGATAGATAGATAGATAGATAGATAGATAGACAGACAGATAGATAGATAGATAGATAGATAGATAGATAGATAGATAGATAGATAGATAGATAGATAGATAGATAGATAGATAGATAGACACAGCAGCCAATGAGACTGTTCCTACACAGCAGCCAATGAAGATGTTCCTACACAGCAGCCATTGAGGATGTTCCTACACAGCAGCCAATGAAAATGTTCTTACACAGCAGCCAGATTGTGACATCACAGGGATGCTCTGTGATGTCACAATCTGGCTGCTGTGTAGGAACATTTTCATTGGCTGCTGTGTAGGAACATCCTCAATGGCTGCTGTGTAGGAACATCTTCATGTGCAGGAACATCTTCATCGTCCAGGAAGGGTATAAAAGGGGGCCGCGCCGCCCTGAGAGTCACTAGATGGATAGATAGAGATAGAGACATATAGATAGATAGATAGATAGATAGATAGATAGATAGATAGATAGATAGATAGATAGATAGATAGATAGATAGATAGATAGATAGATAGATAGATAGATAGATAGATAGATAGACACAGCAGCCAATGAGACTGTTCCCACACAGCAGCCAATGAAGATGTTCCTACACAGCAGCCATTGAGGATGTTCCTACACAGCAGCCAATGAAAATGTTCTTACACAGCAGCCAGATTGTGACATCACAGGGATGCTCTGTGATGTCACAATCTGGCTGCTGTGTAGGAACATTTTCATTGGCTGCTGTGTAGGAACATCCTCAATGGCTGCTGTGTAGGAACATCTTCATGTGCAGGAACATCTTCATCGTCCAGGAAGGGTATAAAAGGGGGCCGCGCCGCCCTGAGAGTCACTAGATGGATAGATAGAGATAGAGACATATAGATAGATAGATAGATAGATAGATAGATAGATAGATAGATAGATAGATAGATAGATAGATAGATAGATAGATAGATAGATAGATAGATAGATAGATAGATAGACACAGCAGCCAATGAGACTGTTCCTACACAGCAGCCAATGAAGATGTTCCTACACAGCAGCCATTGAGGATGTTCCTACACAGCAGCCAATGAAAATGTTCTTACACAGCAGCCAGATTGTGACATCACAGGGATGCTCTGTGATGTCACAATCTGGCTGCTGTGTAGGAACATTTTCATTGGCTGCTGTGTAGGAACATCCTCAATGGCTGCTGTGTAGGAACATCTTCATGTGCAGGAACATCTTCATCGTCCAGGAAGGGTATAAAAGGGGGCCGCGCCGCCCTGAGAGTCACTAGATGGATAGATAGAGATAGAGACATATAGATAGATAGATAGATAGATAGATAGATAGATAGATAGATAGATAGATAGATAGATAGATAGATAGATAGATAGATAGATAGATAGATAGATAGATAGACACAGCAGCCAATGAGACTGTTCCTACACAGCAGCCAATGAAGATGTTCCTACACAGCAGCCATTGAGGATGTTCCTACACAGCAGCCAATGAAAATGTTCTTACACAGCAGCCAGATTGTGACATCACAGGGATGCTCTGTGATGTCACAATCTGGCTGCTGTGTAGGAACATTTTCATTGGCTGCTGTGTAGGAACATCCTCAATGGCTGCTGTGTAGGAACATCTTCATGTGCAGGAACATCTTCATCGTCCAGGAAGGGTATAAAAGGGGGCCGCGCCGCCCTGAGAGTCACTAGATAGATAGATAGAGATAGAGACATATAGATAGATAGATAGATAGATAGATAGATAGATAGATAGATAGGTAGATAGATAGATAGATAGATAGATAGATAGACACAGCAGCCAATGAGACTGTTCCTACACAGCAGCCAATGAAGATGTTCCTACACAGCAGCCATTGAGGATGTTCCTACACAGCAGCCAATGAAAATGTTCTTACACAGCAGCCAGATTGTGACATCACAGGGATGCTCTGTGATGTCACAATCTGGCTGCTGTGTAGGAACATTTTCATTGGCTGCTGTGTAGGAACATCCTCAATGGCTGCTGTGTAGGAACATCTTCATGTGCAGGAACATCTTCATCGTCCAGGAAGGGTATAAAAGGGGGCCGCGCCGCCCTGAGAGTCACTAGATAGATAGATAGAGATAGAGACATATAGATAGATAGATAGATAGATAGATAGATAGATAGATAGATAGATAGATAGATAGATAGATAGATAGATAGATAGATAGATAGATAGATAGATAGATAGATAGATAGATAGATAGATAGATAGATAGACACAGCAGCCAATGAGACTGTTCCCACACAGCAGCCAATGAAGATGTTCCTACACAGCAGCCATTGAGGATGTTCCTACACAGCAGCCAATGAAAATGTTCTTACACAGCAGCCAGATTGTGACATCACAGGGATGCTCTGTGATGTCACAATCTGGCTGCTGTGTAGGAACATTTTCATTGGCTGCTGTGTAGGAACATCCTCAATGGCTGCTGTGTAGGAACATCTTCATGTGCAGGAACATCTTCATCGTCCAGGAAGGGTATAAAAGGGGGCCGCGCCGCCCTGAGAGTCACTAGATGGATAGATAGAGATAGAGACATATAGATAGATAGATAGATAGATAGATAGATAGATAGATAGATAGATAGATAGATAGATAGATAGATAGATAGATAGATAGATAGATAGATAGATAGATAGACACAGCAGCCAATGAGACTGTTCCTACACAGCAGCCAATGAAGATGTTCCTACACAGCAGCCATTGAGGATGTTCCTACACAGCAGCCAATGAAAATGTTCTTACACAGCAGCCAGATTGTGACATCACAGGGATGCTCTGTGATGTCACAATCTGGCTGCTGTGTAGGAACATTTTCATTGGCTGCTGTGTAGGAACATCCTCAATGGCTGCTGTGTAGGAACATCTTCATGTGCAGGAACATCTTCATCGTCCAGGAAGGGTATAAAAGGGGGCCGCGCCGCCCTGAGAGTCACTAGATAGATAGATAGAGATAGAGACATATAGATAGATAGATAGATAGATAGATAGATAGATAGATAGATAGATAGATAGATAGATAGGTAGATAGATAGATAGATAGATAGATAGATAGATAGACACAGCAGCCAATGAGACTGTTCCTACACAGCAGCCAATGAAGATGTTCCTACACAGCAGCCATTGAGGATGTTCCTACACAGCAGCCAATGAAAATGTTCTTACACAGCAGCCAGATTGTGACATCACAGGGATGCTCTGTGATGTCACAATCTGGCTGCTGTGTAGGAACATTTTCATTGGCTGCTGTGTAGGAACATCCTCAATGGCTGCTGTCTAGGAACATCTTCATGTGCAGGAACATCTTCATCGTCCAGGAAGGGTATAAAAGGGGGCCGCGCCGCCCTGAGAGTCACTAGATAGATAGATAGAGATAGAGACATATAGATAGATAGATAGATAGATAGATAGATAGATAGATAGATAGATAGATAGATAGATAG
Source organism: Borostomias antarcticus (assembly GCF_949987555.1). Classification (NCBI taxonomy): domain Eukaryota; kingdom Metazoa; phylum Chordata; class Actinopteri; order Stomiiformes; family Stomiidae; genus Borostomias; species Borostomias antarcticus. The sequence goes on from NW_028176195.1 coordinate 863,238, forward strand.
ATAGATAGATAGATAGATAGATAGATAGACACAGCAGCCAATGAGACTGTTCCTACACAGCAGCCAATGAAGATGTTCCTACACAGCAGCCATTGAGGATGTTCCTACACAGCAGCCAATGAAAATGTTCTTACACAGCAGCCAGATTGTGACATCACAGGGATGCTCTGTGATGTCACAATCTGGCTGCTGTGTAGGAACATTTTCATTGGCTGCTGTGTAGGAACATCCTCAATGGCTGCTGTGTAGGAACATCTTCATGTGCAGGAACATCTTCATCGTCCAGGAAGGGTATAAAAGGGGGCCGCGCCGCCCTGAGAGTCACTAGATGGATAGATAGAGATAGAGACATATAGATAGATAGATAGATAGATAGATAGATAGATAGATAGATAGATAGATAGATAGATAGATAGATAGATAGACACAGCAGCCAATGAGACTGTTCCTACACAGCAGCCAATGAAGATGTTCCTACACAGCAGCCATTGAGGATGTTCCTACACAGCAGCCAATGAAAATGTTCTTACACAGCAGCCAGATTGTGACATCACAGGGATGCTCTGTGATGTCACAATCTGGCTGCTGTGTAGGAACATTTTCATTGGCTGCTGTGTAGGAACATCCTCAATGGCTGCTGTGTAGGAACATCTTCATGTGCAGGAACATCTTCATCGTCCAGGAAGGGTATAAAAGGGGGCCGCGCCGCCCTGAGAGTCACTAGATAGATAGATAGAGATAGAGACATATAGATAGATAGATAGATAGATAGATAGATAGATAGATAGGTAGATAGATAGATAGATAGATAGATAGATAGATAGATAGATAGATAGATAGATAGATAGATAGATAGATAGATAGACACAGCAGCCAATGAGACTGTTCCTACACAGCAGCCAATGAAGATGTTCCTACACAGCAGCCATTGAGGATGTTCCTACACAGCAGCCAATGAAAATGTTCTTACACAGCAGCCAGATTGTGACATCACAGGGATGCTCTGTGATGTCACAATCTGGCTGCTGTGTAGGAACATTTTCATTGGCTGCTGTGTAGGAACATCCTCAATGGCTGCTGTGTAGGAACATCTTCATGTGCAGGAACATCTTCATCGTCCAGGAAGGGTATAAAAGGGGGCCGCGCCGCCCTGAGAGTCACTAGATGGATAGATAGAGATAGAGACATATAGATAGATAGATAGATAGATAGATAGATAGATAGATAGATAGATAGATAGATAGACACAGCAGCCAATGAGACTGTTCCTACACAGCAGCCAATGAAGATGTTCCTACACAGCAGCCATTGAGGATGTTCCTACACAGCAGCCAATGAAAATGTTCTTACACAGCAGCCAGATTGTGACATCACAGGGATGCTCTGTGATGTCACAATCTGGCTGCTGTGTAGGAACATTTTCATTGGCTGCTGTGTAGGAACATCCTCAATGGCTGCTGTCTAGGAACATCTTCATGTGCAGGAACATCTTCATCGTCCAGGAAGGGTATAAAAGGGGGCCGCGCCGCCCTGAGAGTCACTAGATAGATAGATAGAGATAGAGACATATAGATAGATAGATAGATAGATAGATAGATAGATAGATAGATAGATAGATAGATAGATAGATAGATAGATAGATAGATAGACACAGCAGCCAATGAGACTGTTCCTACACAGCAGCCAATGAAGATGTTCCTACACAGCAGCCATTGAGGATGTTCCTACACAGCAGCCAATGAAAATGTTCTTACACAGCAGCCAGATTGTGACATCACAGGGATGCTCTGTGATGTCACAATCTGGCTGCTGTGTAGGAACATTTTCATTGGCTGCTGTGTAGGAACATCCTCAATGGCTGCTGTGTAGGAACATCTTCATGTGCAGGAACATCTTCATCGTCCAGGAAGGGTATAAAAGGGGGCCGCGCCGCCCTGAGAGTCACTAGATGGATAGATAGAGATAGAGACATATAGATAGATAGATAGATAGATAGATAGATAGATAGATAGATAGATAGATAGATAGATAGATAGATAGATAGATAGATAGATAGATAGATAGATAGACACAGCAGCCAATGAGACTGTTCCTACACAGCAGCCAATGAAGATGTTCCTACACAGCAGCCATTGAGGATGTTCCTACACAGCAGCCAATGAAAATGTTCTTACACAGCAGCCAGATTGTGACATCACAGGGATGCTCTGTGATGTCACAATCTGGCTGCTGTGTAGGAACATTTTCATTGGCTGCTGTGTAGGAACATCCTCAATGGCTGCTGTGTAGGAACATCTTCATGTGCAGAAACATCTTCATCGTCCAGGAAGGGTATAAAAGGGGGCCGCGCCGCCCTGAGAGTCACTAGATAGATAGATAGAGATAGAGACATATAGATAGATAGATAGATAGATAGATAGATAGATAGATAGATAGGTAGATAGATAGATAGATAGATAGATAGATAGATAGATAGATAGATAGATAGATAGATAGACACAGCAGCCAATGAGACTGTTCCTACACAGCAGCCAATGAAGATGTTCCTACACAGCAGCCATTGAGGATGTTCCTACACAGCAGCCAATGAAAATGTTCTTACACAGCAGCCAGATTGTGACATCACAGGGATGCTCTGTGATGTCACAATCTGGCTGCTGTGTAGGAACATTTTCATTGGCTGCTGTGTAGGAACATCCTCAATGGCTGCTGTGTAGGAACATCTTCATGTGCAGGAACATCTTCATCGTCCAGGAAGGGTATAAAAGGGGGCCGCGCCGCCCTGAGAGTCACTAGATGGATAGATAGAGATAGAGACATATAGATAGATAGATAGATAGATAGATAGATAGATAGATAGATAGATAGATAGATAGATAGATAGATAGATAGATAGATAGATAGATAGATAGATAGATAGATAGATAGATAGACACAGCAGCCAATGAGACTGTTCCTACACAGCAGCCAATGAAGATGTTCCTACACAGCAGCCATTGAGGATGTTCCTACACAGCAGCCAATGAAAATGTTCTTACACAGCAGCCAGATTGTGACATCACAGGGATGCTCTGTGATGTCACAATCTGGCTGCTGTGTAGGAACATTTTCATTGGCTGCTGTGTAGGAACATCCTCAATGGCTGCTGTCTAGGAACATCTTCATGTGCAGGAACATCTTCATCGTCCAGGAAGGGTATAAAAGGGGGCCGCGCCGCCCTGAGAGTCACTAGATAGATAGATAGAGATAGAGACATATAGATAGATAGATAGATAGATAGATAGATAGATAGATAGATAGATAGATAGATAGATAGATAGATAGATAGATAGATAGATAGATAGATAGATAGATAGACACAGCAGCCAATGAGACTGTTCCTACACAGCAGCCAATGAAGATGTTCCTACACAGCAGCCATTGAGGATGTTCCTACACAGCAGCCAATGAAAATGTTCTTACACAGCAGCCAGATTGTGACATCACAGGGATGCTCTGTGATGTCACAATCTGGCTGCTGTGTAGGAACATTTTCATTGGCTGCTGTGTAGGAACATCCTCAATGGCTGCTGTGTAGGAACATCTTCATGTGCAGGAACATCTTCATCGTCCAGGAAGGGTATAAAAGGGGGCCGCGCCGCCCTGAGAGTCACTAGATGGATAGATAGAGATAGAGACATATAGATAGATAGATAGATAGATAGATAGATAGATAGATAGATAGATAGATAGATAGATAGACACAGCAGCCAATGAGACTGTTCCTACACAGCAGCCAATGAAGATGTTCCTACACAGCAGCCATTGAGGATGTTCCTACACAGCAGCCAATGAAAATGTTCTTACACAGCAGCCAGATTGTGACATCACAGGGATGCTCTGTGATGTCACAATCTGGCTGCTGTGTAGGAACATTTTCATTGGCTGCTGTGTAGGAACATCCTCAATGGCTGCTGTCTAGGAACATCTTCATGTGCAGGAACATCTTCATCGTCCAGGAAGGGTATAAAAGGGGGCCGCGCCGCCCTGAGAGTCACTAGATAGATAGATAGAGATAGAGACATATAGATAGATAGATAGATAGATAGATAGATAGATAGATAGATAGATAGATAGATAGATAGATAGATAGATAGATAGATAGATAGATAGATAGATAGATAGATAGATAGATAGATAGATAGATAGACACAGCAGCCAATGAGACTGTTCCTACACAGCAGCCAATGAAGATGTTCCTACACAGCAGCCATTGAGGATGTTCCTACACAGCAGCCAATGAAAATGTTCTTACACAGCAGCCAGATTGTGACATCACAGGGATGCTCTGTGATGTCACAATCTGGCTGCTGTGTAGGAACATTTTCATTGGCTGCTGTGTAGGAACATCCTCAATGGCTGCTGTGTAGGAACATCTTCATGTGCAGGAACATCTTCATCGTCCAGGAAGGGTATAAAAGGGGGCCGCGCCGCCCTGAGAGTCACTAGATGGATAGATAGAGATAGAGACATATAGATAGATAGATAGATAGATAGATAGATAGATAGATAGATAGATAGATAGATAGATAGATAGATAGATAGATAGATAGATAGATAGATAGATAGATAGATAGATAGATAGATAGATAGACACAGCAGCCAATGAGACTGTTCCTACACAGCAGCCAATGAAGATGTTCCTACACAGCAGCCATTGAGGATGTTCCTACACAGCAGCCAATGAAAATGTTCTTACACAGCAGCCAGATTGTGACATCACAGGGATGCTCTGTGATGTCACAATCTGGCTGCTGTGTAGGAACATTTTCATTGGCTGCTGTGTAGGAACATCCTCAATGGCTGCTGTGTAGGAACATCTTCATGTGCAGGAACATCTTCATCGTCCAGGAAGGGTATAAAAGGGGGCCGCGCCGCCCTGAGAGTCACTAGATAGATAGATAGAGATAGAGACATATAGATAGATAGATAGATAGATAGATAGATAGATAGATAGATAGATAGATAGATAGGTAGATAGATAGATAGATAGATAGATAGATAGATAGATAGATAGACACAGCAGCCAATGAGACTGTTCCTACACAGCAGCCAATGAAGATGTTCCTACACAGCAGCCATTGAGGATGTTCCTACACAGCAGCCAATGAAAATGTTCTTACACAGCAGCCAGATTGTGACATCACAGGGATGCTCTGTGATGTCACAATCTGGCTGCTGTGTAGGAACATTTTCATTGGCTGCTGTGTAGGAACATCCTCAATGGCTGCTGTGTAGGAACATCTTCATGTGCAGGAACATCTTCATCGTCCAGGAAGGGTATAAAAGGGGGCCGCGCCGCCCTGAGAGTCACTAGATAGATAGATAGAGATAGAGACATATAGATAGATAGATAGATAGATAGATAGATAGATAGATAGATAGATAGGTAGATAGATAGATAGATAGATAGATAGATAGATAGATAGATAGATAGATAGATAGATAGATAGATAGATAGATAGACACAGCAGCCAATGAGACTGTTCCTACACAGCAGCCAATGAAGATGTTCCTACACAGCAGCCATTGAGGATGTTCCTACACAGCAGCCAATGAAAATGTTCTTACACAGCAGCCAGATTGTGACATCACAGGGATGCTCTGTGATGTCACAATCTGGCTGCTGTGTAGGAACATTTTCATTGGCTGCTGTGTAGGAACATCCTCAATGGCTGCTGTGTAGGAACATCTTCATGTGCAGGAACATCTTCATCGTCCAGGAAGGGTATAAAAGGGGGCCGCGCCGCCCTGAGAGTCACTAGATGGATAGATAGAGATAGAGACATATAGATAGATAGATAGATAGATAGATAGATAGATAGATAGATAGATAGATAGATAGATAGACACAGCAGCCAATGAGACTGTTCCTACACAGCAGCCAATGAAGATGTTCCTACACAGCAGCCATTGAGGATGTTCCTACACAGCAGCCAATGAAAATGTTCTTACACAGCAGCCAGATTGTGACATCACAGGGATGCTCTGTGATGTCACAATCTGGCTGCTGTGTAGGAACATTTTCATTGGCTGCTGTGTAGGAACATCCTCAATGGCTGCTGTCTAGGAACATCTTCATGTGCAGGAACATCTTCATCGTCCAGGAAGGGTATAAAAGGGGGCCGCGCCGCCCTGAGAGTCACTAGATAGATAGATAGAGATAGAGACATATAGATAGATAGATAGATAGATAGATAGATAGATAGATAGATAGATAGATAGATAGATAGATAGATAGATAGATAGATAGATAGATAGATAGATAGATAGATAGATAGATAGATAGATAGACACAGCAGCCAATGAGACTGTTCCTACACAGCAGCCAATGAAGATGTTCCTACACAGCAGCCATTGAGGATGTTCCTACACAGCAGCCAATGAAAATGTTCTTACACAGCAGCCAGATTGTGACATCACAGGGATGCTCTGTGATGTCACAATCTGGCTGCTGTGTAGGAACATTTTCATTGGCTGCTGTGTAGGAACATCCTCAATGGCTGCTGTGTAGGAACATCTTCATGTGCAGGAACATCTTCATCGTCCAGGAAGGGTATAAAAGGGGGCCGCGCCGCCCTGAGAGTCACTAGATGGATAGATAGAGATAGAGACATATAGATAGATAGATAGATAGATAGATAGATAGATAGATAGATAGATAGATAGATAGATAGATAGATAGATAGATAGATAGATAGATAGATAGATAGATAGATAGATAGATAGATAGACACAGCAGCCAATGAGACTGTTCCTACACAGCAGCCAATGAAGATGTTCCTACACAGCAGCCATTGAGGATGTTCCTACACAGCAGCCAATGAAAATGTTCTTACACAGCAGCCAGATTGTGACATCACAGGGATGCTCTGTGATGTCACAATCTGGCTGCTGTGTAGGAACATTTTCATTGGCTGCTGTGTAGGAACATCCTCAATGGCTGCTGTGTAGGAACATCTTCATGTGCAGAAACATCTTCATCGTCCAGGAAGGGTATAAAAGGGGGCCGCGCCGCCCTGAGAGTCACTAGATAGATAGATAGAGATAGAGACATATAGATAGATAGATAGATAGATAGATAGATAGATAGATAGATAGATAGATAGGTAGATAGATAGATAGATAGATAGATAGATAGATAGATAGATAGATAGATAGATAGATAGACACAGCAGCCAATGAGACTGTTCCTACACAGCAGCCAATGAAGATGTTCCTACACAGCAGCCATTGAGGATGTTCCTACACAGCAGCCAATGAAAATGTTCTTACACAGCAGCCAGATTGTGACATCACAGGGATGCTCTGTGATGTCACAATCTGGCTGCTGTGTAGGAACATTTTCATTGGCTGCTGTGTAGGAACATCCTCAATGGCTGCTGTGTAGGAACATCTTCATGTGCAGGAACATCTTCATCGTCCAGGAAGGGTATAAAAGGGGGCCGCGCCGCCCTGAGAGTCACTAGATGGATAGATAGAGATAGAGACATATAGATAGATAGATAGATAGATAGATAGATAGATAGATAGATAGATAGATAGATAGATAGATAGATAGATAGATAGATAGATAGATAGATAGATAGATAGATAGACACAGCAGCCAATGAGACTGTTCCTACACAGCAGCCAATGAAGATGTTCCTACACAGCAGCCATTGAGGATGTTCCTACACAGCAGCCAATGAAAATGTTCTTACACAGCAGCCAGATTGTGACATCACAGGGATGCTCTGTGATGTCACAATCTGGCTGCTGTGTAGGAACATTTTCATTGGCTGCTGTGTAGGAACATCCTCAATGGCTGCTGTCTAGGAACATCTTCATGTGCAGGAACATCTTCATCGTCCAGGAAGGGTATAAAAGGGGGCCGCGCCGCCCTGAGAGTCACTAGATAGATAGATAGAGATAGAGACATATAGATAGATAGATAGATAGATAGATAGATAGATAGATAGATAGATAGATAGATAGATAGATAGATAGATAGATAGATAGATAGATAGACACAGCAGCCAATGAGACTGTTCCTACACAGCAGCCAATGAAGATGTTCCTACACAGCAGCCATTGAGGATGTTCCTACACAGCAGCCAATGAAAATGTTCTTACACAGCAGCCAGATTGTGACATCACAGGGATGCTCTGTGATGTCACAATCTGGCTGCTGTGTAGGAACATTTTCATTGGCTGCTGTGTAGGAACATCCTCAATGGCTGCTGTGTAGGAACATCTTCATGTGCAGGAACATCTTCATCGTCCAGGAAGGGTATAAAAGGGGGCCGCGCCGCCCTGAGAGTCACTAGATGGATAGATAGAGATAGAGACATATAGATAGATAGATAGATAGATAGATAGATAGATAGATAGATAGATAGATAGATAGATAGATAGATAGATAGATAGATAGATAGATAGATAGATAGATAGATAGATAGATAGATAGATAGATAGACACAGCAGCCAATGAGACTGTTCCTACACAGCAGCCAATGAAGATGTTCCTACACAGCAGCCATTGAGGATGTTCCTACACAGCAGCCAATGAAAATGTTCTTACACAGCAGCCAGATTGTGACATCACAGGGATGCTCTGTGATGTCACAATCTGGCTGCTGTGTAGGAACATTTTCATTGGCTGCTGTGTAGGAACATCCTCAATGGCTGCTGTCTAGGAACATCTTCATGTGCAGGAACATCTTCATCGTCCAGGAAGGGTATAAAAGGGGGCCGCGCCGCCCTGAGAGTCACTAGATAGATAGATAGAGATAGAGACATATAGATAGATAGATAGATAGATAGATAGATAGATAGATAGATAGATAGATAGATAGATAGATAGATAGATAGATAGATAGATAGATAGATAGATAGATAGATAGATAGATAGATAGACACAGCAGCCAATGAGACTGTTCCTACACAGCAGCCAATGAAGATGTTCCTACACAGCAGCCATTGAGGATGTTCCTACACAGCAGCCAATGAAAATGTTCTTACACAGCAGCCAGATTGTGACATCACAGGGATGCTCTGTGATGTCACAATCTGGCTGCTGTGTAGGAACATTTTCATTGGCTGCTGTGTAGGAACATCCTCAATGGCTGCTGTGTAGGAACATCTTCATGTGCAGGAACATCTTCATCGTCCAGGAAGGGTATAAAAGGGGGCCGCGCCGCCCTGAGAGTCACTAGATGGATAGATAGAGATAGAGACATATAGATAGATAGATAGATAGATAGATAGATAGATAGATAGATAGATAGATAGATAGATAGATAGATAGATAGATAGATAGATAGATAGATAGATAGATAGATAGACACAGCAGCCAATGAGACTGTTCCTACACAGCAGCCAATGAAGATGTTCCTACACAGCAGCCATTGAGGATGTTCCTACACAGCAGCCAATGAAAATGTTCTTACACAGCAGCCAGATTGTGACATCACAGGGATGCTCTGTGATGTCACAATCTGGCTGCTGTGTAGGAACATTTTCATTGGCTGCTGTGTAGGAACATCCTCAATGGCTGCTGTGTAGGAACATCTTCATGTGCAGGAACATCTTCATCGTCCAGGAAGGGTATAAAAGGGGGCCGCGCCGCCCTGAGAGTCACTAGATAGATAGATAGAGATAGAGACATATAGATAGATAGATAGATAGATAGATAGATAGATAGATAGATAGATAGGTAGATAGATAGATAGATAGATAGATAGATAGATAGATAGATAGATAGATAGACACAGCAGCCAATGAGACTGTTCCTACACAGCAGCCAATGAAGATGTTCCTACACAGCAGCCATTGAGGATGTTCCTACACAGCAGCCAATGAAAATGTTCTTACACAGCAGCCAGATTGTGACATCACAGGGATGCTCTGTGATGTCACAATCTGGCTGCTGTGTAGGAACATTTTCATTGGCTGCTGTGTAGGAACATCCTCAATGGCTGCTGTGTAGGAACATCTTCATGTGCAGGAACATCTTCATCGTCCAGGAAGGGTATAAAAGGGGGCCGCGCCGCCCTGAGAGTCACTAGATGGATAGATAGAGATAGAGACATATAGATAGATAGATAGATAGATAGATAGATAGATAGATAGATAGATAGACACAGCAGCCAATGAGACTGTTCCTACACAGCAGCCAATGAAGATGTTCCTACACAGCAGCCATTGAGGATGTTCCTACACAGCAGCCAATGAAAATGTTCTTACACAGCAGCCAGATTGTGACATCACAGGGATGCTCTGTGATGTCACAATCTGGCTGCTGTGTAGGAACATTTTCATTGGCTGCTGTGTAGGAACATCCTCAATGGCTGCTGTCTAGGAACATCTTCATGTGCAGGAACATCTTCATCGTCCAGGAAGGGTATAAAAGGGGGCCGCGCCGCCCTGAGAGTCACTAGATAGATAGATAGAGATAGAGACATATAGATAGATAGATAGATAGATAGATAGATAGATAGATAGATAGATAGATAGATAGATAGATAGATGGATAGATAGATAGATAGATAGATAGATAGACACAGCAGCCAATGAGACTGTTCCTACACAGCAGCCAATGAAGATGTTCCTACACAGCAGCCATTGAGGATGTTCCTACACAGCAGCCAATGAAAATGTTCTTACACAGCAGCCAGATTGTGACATCACAGGGATGCTCTGTGATGTCACAATCTGGCTGCTGTGTAGGAACATTTTCATTGGCTGCTGTGTAGGAACATCCTCAATGGCTGCTGTGTAGGAACATCTTCATGTGCAGGAACATCTTCATCGTCCAGGAAGGGTATAAAAGGGGGCCGCGCCGCCCTGAGAGTCACTAGATGGATAGATAGAGATAGAGACATATAGATAGATAGATAGATAGATAGATAGATAGATAGATAGATAGATAGATAGATAGATAGATAGATAGATAGATAGATAGATAGATAGATAGATATATAGATAGATAGATAGATAGATAGATAGATAGATAGACAGACACAGCAGCCAATGAGACTGTTCCTACACAGCAGCCAATGAAGATGTTCCTACACAGCAGCCATTGAGGATGTTCCTACACAGCAGCCAATGAAAATGTTCTTACACAGCAGCCAGATTGTGACATCACAGGGATGCTCTGTGATGTCACAATCTGGCTGCTGTGTAGGAACATTTTCATTGGCTGCTGTGTAGGAACATCCTCAATGGCTGCTGTGTAGGAACATCTTCATGTGCAGGAACATCTTCATCGTCCAGGAAGGGTATGAAAGGGGGCCGCGCCGCCCTGAGAGTCACTAGATAGATAGATAGAGATAAAGACATATAGATAGATAGATAGATAGATAGATAGATAGATAGATAGATAGATAGATAGATAGATAGATAGATAGACACAGCAGCCAATGAGACTGTTCCTACACAGCAGCCAATGAAGATGTTCCTACACAGCAGCCATTGAGGATGTTCCTACACAGCAGCCAATGAAAATGTTCTTACACAGCAGCTAGATTGTGACATCACAGGGATGCTCTGTGATGTCACAATCTGGCTGCTGTGTAGGAACATTTTCATTGGCTGCTGTGTAGGAACATCCTCAATGGCTGCTGTGTAGGAACATCTTCATGTGCAGGAACATCTTCATCGTCCAGGAAGGGTATAAAAGGGGGCCGCGCCGCCCTGAGAGTCACTAGATGGATAGATAGAGATAGAGACATATAGATAGATAGATAGATAGATAGATAGATAGATAGATACATAGATAGATAGATAGATAGATAGATAGATAGATAGATAGATAGATAGATAGATAGATAGACACAGCAGCCAATGAGACTGTTCCCACACAGCAGCCAATGAAGATGTTCCTACACAGCAGCCATTGAGGATGTTCCTACACAGCAGCCAATGAAAATGTTCTTACACAGCAGCCAGATTGTGACATCACAGGGATGCTCTGTGATGTCACAATCTGGCTGCTGTGTAGGAACATTTTCATTGGCTGCTGTGTAGGAACATCCTCAATGGCTGCTGTGTAGGAACATCTTCATGTGCAGGAACATCTTCATCGTCCAGGAAGGGTATAAAAGGGGGCCGCGCCGCCCTGAGAGTCACTAGATGGATAGATAGAGATAGAGACATATAGATAGATAGATAGATAGATAGATAGATAGATAGATAGATAGATAGATAGATAGATAGATAGATAGATAGATAGATAGATAGATAGATAGATAGATAGACACAGCAGCCAATGAGACTGTTCCTACACAGCAGCCAATGAAGATGTTCCTACACAGCAGCCATTGAGGATGTTCCTACACAGCAGCCAATGAAAATGTTCTTACACAGCAGCCAGATTGTGACATCACAGGGATGCTCTGTGATGTCACAATCTGGCTGCTGTGTAGGAACATTTTCATTGGCTGCTGTGTAGGAACATCCTCAATGGCTGCTGTGTAGGAACATCTTCATGTGCAGGAACATCTTCATCGTCCAGGAAGGGTATAAAAGGGGGCCGCGCCGCCCTGAGAGTCACTAGATAGATAGATAGAGATAGAGACATATAGATAGATAGATAGATAGATAGATAGATAGATAGATAGATAGATAGATAGATAGATAGGTAGATAGATAGATAGATAGATAGATAGATAGATAGATAGATAGATAGATAGACACAGCAGCCAATGAGACTGTTCCTACACAGCAGCCAATGAAGATGTTCCTACACAGCAGCCATTGAGGATGTTCCTACACAGCAGCCAATGAAAATGTTCTTACACAGCAGCCAGATTGTGACATCACAGGGATGCTCTGTGATGTCACAATCTGGCTGCTGTGTAGGAACATTTTCATTGGCTGCTGTGTAGGAACATCCTCAATGGCTGCTGTGTAGGAACATCTTCATGTGCAGGAACATCTTCATCGTCCAGGAAGGGTATAAAAGGGGGCCGCGCCGCCCTGAGAGTCACTAGATGGATAGATAGAGATAGAGACATATAGATAGATAGATAGATAGATAGATAGATAGATAGATAGATAGATAGATAGATAGATAGATAGATAGATAGATAGATAGATAGATAGATAGACACAGCAGCCAATGAGACTGTTCCTACACACCAGCCAATGAAGATGTTCCTACACAGCAGCCATTGAGGATGTTCCTACACAGCAGCCAATGAAAATGTTCTTACACAGCAGCCAGATTGTGACATCACAGGGATGCTCTGTGATGTCACAATCTGGCTGCTGTGTAGGAACATTTTCATTGGCTGCTGTGTAGGAACATCCTCAATGGCTGCTGTGTAGGAACATCTTCATGTGCAGGAACATCTTCATCGTCCAGGAAGGGTATAAAAGGGGGCCGCGCCGCCCTGAGAGTCACTAGATAGATAGATAGAGATAGAGACATATAGATAGATAGATAGATAGATAGATAGATAGATAGATAGATAGATAGATAGATAGATAGATAGATAGATAGATAGATAGATAGACACAGCAGCCAATGAGACTGTTCCTACACAGCAGCCAATGAAGATGTTCCTACACAGCAGCCATTGAGGATGTTCCTACACAGCAGCCAATGAAAATGTTCTTACACAGCAGCCAGATTGTGACATCACAGGGATGCTCTGTGATGTCACAATCTGGCTGCTGTGTAGGAACATTTTCATTGGCTGCTGTGTAGGAACATCCTCAATGGCTGCTGTGTAGGAACATCTTCATGTGCAGGAACATCTTCATCGTCCAGGAAGGGTATAAAAGGGGGCCGCGCCGCCCTGAGAGTCACTAGATAGATAGATAGAGATAGAGACATATAGATAGATAGATAGATAGATAGATAGATAGATAGATAGATAGATAGATAGATAGACAGATAGATAGATAGATAGATAGATAGATAGATAGATAGATAGATAGATAGATAGATAGATAGACACAGCAGCCAATGAGACTGTTCCTACACAGCAGCCAATGAAGATGTTCCTACACAGCAGCCATTGAGGATGTTCCTACACAGCAGCCAATGAAAATGTTCTTACACAGCAGCCAGATTGTGACATCACAGGGATGCTCTGTGATGTCACAATCTGGCTGCTGTGTACTGTAGGAACATTTTCATTGGCTGCTGTGTAGGAACATCCTCAATGGCTGCTGTCTAGGAACATCTTCATGTGCAGGAACATCTTCATCGTCCAGGAAGGGTATAAAAGGGGGCCGCGCCGCCCTGAGAGTCACTAGATAGATAGATAGAGATAGAGACATATAGATAGATAGATAGATAGATAGATAGATAGATAGACACAGCAGCCAATGAGACTGTTCCTACACAGCAGCCAATGAAGATGTTCCTACACAGCAGCCATTGAGGATGTTCCTACACAGCAGCCAATGAAAATGTTCTTACACAGCAGCCAGATTGTGACATCACAGGGATGCTCTGTGATGTCACAATCTGGCTGCTGTGTAGGAACATTTTCATTGGCTGCTGTGTAGGAACATCCTCAATGGCTGCTGTGTAGGAACATCTTCATGTGCAGGAACATCTTCATCGTCCAGGAAGGGTATAAAAGGGGGCCGCGCCGCCCTGAGAGTCACTAGATGGATAGATAGAGATAGAGACATATAGATAGATAGATAGATAGATAGATAGATAGATAGATAGATAGATAGATAGATAGATAGATAGATAGATAGATAGATAGATAGATAGATAGATAGATAGATAGATAGATAGATAGACACAGCAGCCAATGAGACTGTTCCTACACACCAGCCAATGAAGATGTTCCTACACAGCAGCCATTGAGGATGTTCCTACACAGCAGCCAATGAAAATGTTCTTACACAGCAGCCAGATTGTGACATCACAGGGATGCTCTGTGATGTCACAATCTGGCTGCTGTGTACTGTAGGAACATTTTCATTGGCTGCTGTGTAGGAACATCCTCAATGGCTGCTGTGTAGGAACATCTTCATGTGCAGGAACATCTTCATCGTCCAGGAAGGGTATAAAAGGGGGCCGCGCCGCCCTGAGAGTCACTAGATAGATAGATAGAGATAGAGACAGATAGATAGATAGATAGATAGATAGATAGATAGATAGATAGATAGATAGATAGATAGATAGATAGATAGATAGATAGATAGATAGATAGATAGACACAGCAGCCAATGAGACTGTTCCTACACACCAGCCAATGAAGATGTTCCTACACAGCAGCCATTGAGGATGTTCCTACACAGCAGCCAATGAAAATGTTCTTACACAGCAGCCAGATTGTGACATCACAGGGATGCTCTGTGATGTCACAATCTGGCTGCTGTGTACTGTAGGAACATTTTCATTGGCTGCTGTGTAGGAACATCCTCAATGGCTGCTGTGTAGGAACATCTTCATGTGCAGGAACATCTTCATCGTCCAGGAAGGGTATAAAAGGGGGCCGCGCCGCCCTGAGAGTCACTAGATAGATAGATAGAGATAGAGACAGATAGATAGATAGATAGATAGATAGATAGATAGATAGATAGATAGATAGATAGATAGATAGATAGATATATAGATAGATAGATAGATAGACACAGCAGCCAATGAGACTGTTCCTACACAGCAGCCAATGAAGATGGTCCTACACAGCAGCCATTGAGGATGTTCCTACACAGCAGCCAATGAAAATGTTCTTACACAGCAGCCAGATTGTGACATCACAGGGATGCTCTGTGATGTCACAATCTGGCTGCTGTGTAGGAACATTTTCATTGGCTGCTGTGTAGGAACATCCTCAATGGCTGCTGTGTAGGAACATCTTCATGTGCAGGAACATCTTCATCGTCCAGGAAGGGTATAAAAGGGGGCCGCGCCGCCCTGAGAGTCACTAGATAGATAGATAGAGATAGAGACATATAGATAGATAGATAGATAGATAGATAGATAGATAGATAGATAGATAGATAGATAGATAGATAGATAGATAGATAGATAGATAGATAGATAGACACAGCAGCCAATGAGACTGTTCCTACACAGCAGCCATTGAGGATGTTCCTACACAGCAGCCAATGAAAATGTTCTTACACAGCAGCCAGATTGTGACATCACAGGGATGCTCTGTGATGTCACAATCTGGCTGCTGTTTAGGAACATTTTCATTGGCTGCTGTGTAGGAACATCCTCAATGGCTGCTGTGTAGGAACATCTTCATGTGCAGGAACATCTTCATCGTCAAGGAAGGGTATAAAAGGGGGCCGCGCCGCCCTGAGAGTCACTAGATGGATAGATAGAGATAGAGACATATAGATAGATAGATAGATATATAGATAGATAGATAGATAGATAGATAGATAGATAGATAGATAGATAGATAGATAGATAGATAGATAGATAGATAGATAGATAGATAGATAGATAGATAGATAGATAGATAGACACAGCAGCCAATGAGACTGTTCCTACACAGCAGCCAATGAAGATGTTCCTACACAGCAGCCATTGAGGATGTTCCTACACAGCAGCCAATGAAAATGTTCTTACACAGCAGCCAGATTGTGACATCACAGGGATGCTCTGTGATGTCACAATCTGGCTGCTGTGTAGGAACATTTTCATTGGCTGCTGTGTAGGAACATCCTCAATGGCTGCTGTGTAGGAACATCTTCATGTGCAGGAACATCTTCATCGTCCAGGAAGGGTATGAAAGGGGGCCGCGCCGCCCTGAGAGTCACTAGATAGATAGATAGAGATAAAGACATATAGATAGATAGATAGATAGATAGATAGATAGATAGATAGATAGATAGATAGATAGATAGATAGATAGATAGATAGATAGACAGACAGACAGATAGATAGATAGATAGATAGATAGATAGATAGATAGATAGATAGATAGATAGATAGATAGATAGATAGATAGATAGATAGATAGATAGACACAGCAGCCAATGAGACTGTTCCTACACAGCAGCCAATGAAGATGTTCCTACACAGCAGCCATTGAGGATGTTCCTACACAGCAGCCAATGAAAATGTTCTTACACAGCAGCCAGATTGTGACATCACAGGGATGCTCTGTGATGTCACAATCTGGCTGCTGTGTAGGAACATTTTCATTGGCTGCTGTGTAGGAACATCCTCAATGGCTGCTGTGTAGGAACATCTTCATGTGCAGGAACATCTTCATCGTCCAGGAAGGGTATAAAGGGGGCCGCGCCGCCCTGAGAGTCACTAGATAGATAGATAGAGATAGAGACATTAGATAGATAGATAGATAGATAGATAGATAGATAGATAGATAGATAGATAGATAGATAGATAGATAGATAGATAGATAGATAGATAGATAGATAGATAGATAGATAGATAGATAGATAGATAGATAGATAGATAGATAGATAGACACAGCAGCCAATGAGACTGTTCCTACACAGCAGCCAATGAAGATGTTCCTACACAGCAGCCATTGAGGATGTTCCTACACAGCAGCCAATGAAAATGTTCTTACACAGCAGCCAGATTGTGACATCACAGGGATGCTCTGTGATGTCACAATCTGGCTGCTGTGTAAGAACATTTTCATTGGCTGCTGTGTAGGAACATCCTCAATGGCTGCTGTGTAGGAACATCTTCATGTGCAGGAACATCTTCATCGTCCAGGAAGGGTATAAAAGGGGGCCGCGCCGCCCTGAGAGTCACTAGATAGATAGATAGAGATAGAGACATATAGATAGATAGATAGATAGATAGATAGATAGATAGACACAGCAGCCAATGAGACTGTTCCTACACAGCAGCCAATGAAGATGTTCCTACACAGCAGCCATTGAGGATGTTCCTACACAGCAGCCAATGAAAATGTTCTTACACAGCAGCCAGATTGTGACATCACAGGGATGCTCTGTGATGTCACAATCTGGCTGCTGTGTAGGAACATTTTCATTGGCTGCTGTGTAGGAACATCCTCAATGGCTGCTGTGTAGGAACATCTTCATGTGCAGGAACATCTTCATCGTCCAGGAAGGGTATGAAAGGGGGCCGCGCCGCCCTGAGAGTCACTAGATAGATAGATAGAGATAGAGACATATAGATAGATAGATAGATAGATAGATAGATAGATAGATAGATAGATAGATAGATAGATAGATAGATAGATAGATAGATAGATAGATAGATAGATAGATAGATAGATAGATAGATAGATAGATAGATAGATAGACACAGCAGCCAATGAGACTGTTCCTACACAGCAGCCAATGAAGATGTTCCTACACAGCAGCCATTGAGGATGTTCCTACACAGCAGCCAATGAAAATGTTCTTACACAGCAGCCAGATTGTGACATCACAGGGATGCTCTGTGATGTCACAATCTGGCTGCTGTGTACTGTAGGAACATTTTCATTGGCTGCTGTGTAGGAACATCCTCAATGGCTGCTGTGTAGGAACATCTTCATGTGCAGGAACATCTTCATCGTCCAGGAAGGGTATAAAAGGGGGCCGCGCCGCCCTGAGAGTCACTAGATAGATAGATAGAGATAGAGACATATAGATAGATAGATAGATAGATAGATAGATAGATAGATAGATAGATAGATAGATAGATAGATAGATAGATAGATAGATAGATAGATAGATAGACACAGCAGCCAATGAGACTGTTCCTACACAGCAGCCAATGAAGATGTTCCTACACAGCAGCCATTGAGGATGTTCCTACACAGCAGCCAATGAAAATGTTCTTACACAGCAGCCAGATTGTGACATCACAGGGATGCTCTGTGATGTCACAATCTGGCTGCTGTGTACTGTAGGAACATTTTCATTGGCTGCTGTGTAGGAACATCCTCAATGGCTGCTGTGTAGGAACATCTTCATGTGCAGGAACATCTTCATCGTCCAGGAAGGGTATAAAAGGGGGCCGCGCCGCCCTGAGAGTCACTAGATAGATAGATAGAGATAGAGACATATAGATAGATAGATAGATAGATAGATAGATAGATAGATAGATAGATAGATAGATAGATAGACACAGCAGCCAATGAGACTGTTCCTACACAGCAGCCAATGAAGATGTTCCTACACAGCAGCCATTGAGGATGTTCCTACACAGCAGCCAATGAAAATGTTCTTACACAGCAGCCAGATTGTGACATCACAGGGATGCTCTGTGATGTCACAATCTGGCTGCTGTGTAGGAACATTTTCATTGGCTGCTGTGTAGGAACATCCTCAATGGCTGCTGTGTAGGAACATCTTCATGTGCAGGAACATCTTCATCGTCCAGGAAGGGTATGAAAGGGGGCCGCGCCGCCCTGAGAGTCACTAGATAGATAGATAGAGATAGAGACATATAGATAGATAGATAGATAGATAGATAGATAGATAGATAGATAGATAGATAGATAGATAGATAGATAGATAGATAGATAGATAGATAGATAGACACAGCAGCCAATGAGACTGTTCCTACACAGCAGCCAATGAAGATGTTCCTACACAGCAGCCATTGAGGATGTTCCTACACAGCAGCCAATGAAAATGTTCTTACACAGCAGCCAGATTGTGACATCACAGGGATGCTCTGTGATGTCACAATCTGGCTGCTGTGTACTGTAGGAACATTTTCATTGGCTGCTGTGTAGGAACATCCTCAATGGCTGCTGTGTAGGAACATCTTCATGTGCAGGAACATCTTCATCGTCCAGGAAGGGTATAAAAGGGGGCCGCGCCGCCCTGAGAGTCACTAGATAGATAGATAGAGATAGAGACATATAGATAGATAGATAGATAGATAGATAGATAGATAGATAGATAGATAGATAGATAGATAGATAGATAGATAGATAGATAGATAGATAGATAGATAGATAGATAGATAGACACAGCAGCCAATGAGACTGTTCCTACACAGCAGCCAATGAAGATGTTCCTACACAGCAGCCATTGAGGATGTTCCTACACAGCAGCCAATGAAAATGTTCTTACACAGCAGCCAGATTGTGACATCACAGGGATGCTCTGTGATGTCACAATCTGGCTGCTGTGTAGGAACATTTTCATTGGCTGCTGTGTAGGAACATCCTCAATGGCTGCTGTGTAGGAACATCTTCATGTGCAGGAACATCTTCATCGTCCAGGAAGGGTATAAAAGGGGGCCGCGCCGCCCTGAGAGTCACTAGATGGATAGATAGAGATAGAGACATATAGATAGATAGATAGATAGATAGATAGATAGATAGATAGATAGATAGATAGATAGATAGATAGATAGATAGATAGATAGATAGATAGATAGATAGATAGATAGATAGATAGACACAGCAGCCAATGAGACTGTTCCCACACAGCAGCCAATGAAGATGTTCCTACACAGCAGCCATTGAAAATGTTCTTACACAGCAGCCAGATTGTGACATCACAGGGATGCTCTGTGATGTCACAATCTGGCTGCTGTGTACTGTAGGAACATTTTCATTGGCTGCTGTGTAGGAACATCCTCAATGGCTGCTGTGTAGGAACATCTTCATGTGCAGGAACATCTTCATCGTCCAGGAAGGGTATAAAAGGGGGCCGCGCCGCCCTGAGAGTCACTAGATAGATAGATAGAGATAGAGACATATAGATAGATAGATAGATAGATAGATAGATAGATAGATAGATAGATAGATAGATAGATAGATAGATAGATAGATAGATAGATAGATAGATAGATAGATAGATAAATAGATAGATAGATAGATAGATAGACACAGCAGCCAATGAGACTGTTCCTACACAGCAGCCAATGAAGATGTTCCTACACAGCAGCCATTGAGGATGTTCCTACACAGCAGCCAATGAAAATGTTCTTACACAGCAGCCAGATTGTGACATCACAGGGATGCTCTGTGATGTCACAATCTGGCTGCTGTGTACTGTAGGAACATTTTCATTGGCTGCTGTGTAGGAACATCCTCAATGGCTGCTGTGTAGGAACATCTTCATGTGCAGGAACATCTTCATCGTCCAGGAAGGGTATAAAAGGGGGCCGCGCCGCCCTGAGAGTCACTAGATAGATAGATAGAGATATAGACATATAGACAGATAGATAGATAGATAGATAGATAGATAGATAGATAGATAGATAGATAGATAGATAGATAGATAGATAGATAGATAGATAGATAGATAGATAGATAGATAGACACAGCAGCCAATGAGACTGTTCCTACACAGCAGCCAATGAAGATGTTCCTACACAGCAGCCATTGAGGATGTTCCTACACAGCAGCCAATGAAAATGTTCTTACACAGCAGCCAGATTGTGACATCACAGGGATGCTCTGTGATGTCACAATCTGGCTGCTGTGTAGGAACATTTTCATTGGCTGCTGTGTAGGAACATCCTCAATGGCTGCTGTGTAGGAACATCTTCATGTGCAGGAACATCTTCATCGTCCAGGAAGGGTATAAAGGGGGCCGCGCCGCCCTGAGAGTCACTAGATAGATAGATAGAGATAGAGACATTAGATAGATAGATAGATAGATAGATAGATAGATAGATAGATAGATAGATAGATAGATAGATAGATAGATAGATAGATAGATAGATAGATAGATAGATAGATAGATAGATAGATAGACACAGCAGCCAATGAGACTGTTCCTACACAGCAGCCAATGAAGATGTTCCTACACAGCAGCCATTGAGGATGTTCCTACACAGCAGCCAATGAAAATGTTCTTACACAGCAGCCAGATTGTGACATCACAGGGATGCTCTGTGATGTCACAATCTGGCTGCTGTGTACTGTAGGAACATTTTCATTGGCTGCTGTGTAGGAACATCCTCAATGGCTGCTGTGTAGGAACATCTTCATGTGCAGGAACATCTTCATCGTCCAGGAAGGGTATAAAAGGGGGCCGCGCCGCCCTGAGAGTCACTAGATAGATAGATAGAGATAGAGACATATAGATAGATAGATAGATAGATAGATAGATAGATAGATAGATAGATAGACACAGCAGCCAATGAGACTGTTCCTACACAGCAGCCAATGAAGATGTTCCTACACAGCAGCCATTGAGGATGTTCCTACACAGCAGCCAATGAAAATGTTCTTACACAGCAGCCAGATTGTGACATCACAGGGATGCTCTGTGATGTCACAATCTGGCTGCTGTGTAGGAACATTTTCATTGGCTGCTGTGTAGGAACATCCTCAATGGCTGCTGTGTAGGAACATCTTCATGTGCAGGAACATCTTCATCGTCCAGGAAGGGTATGAAAGGGGGCCGCGCCGCCCTGAGAGTCACTAGATAGATAGATAGAGATAGAGACATATAGATAGATAGATAGATAGATAGATAGATAGATAGATAGATAGATAGATAGATAGATAGATAGATAGATAGATAGATAGATAGATAGATAGATAGACACAGCAGCCAATGAGACTGTTCCTACACAGCAGCCAATGAAGATGTTCCTACACAGCAGCCATTGAGGATGTTCCTACACAGCAGCCAATGAAAATGTTCTTACACAGCAGCCAGATTGTGACATCACAGGGATGCTCTGTGATGTCACAATCTGGCTGCTGTGTACTGTAGGAACATTTTCATTGGCTGCTGTGTAGGAACATCCTCAATGGCTGCTGTGTAGGAACATCTTCATGTGCAGGAACATCTTCATCGTCCAGGAAGGGTATAAAAGGGGGCCGCGCCGCCCTGAGAGTCACTAGATAGATAGATAGAGATAGAGACATATAGATAGATAGATAGATAGATAGATAGATAGATAGATAGATAGATAGATAGATAGATAGATAGATAGATAGATAGACACAGCAGCCAATGAGACTGTTCCTACACAGCAGCCAATGAAGATGTTCCTACACAGCAGCCATTGAGGATGTTCCTACACAGCAGCCAATGAAAATGTTCTTACACAGCAGCCAGATTGTGACATCACAGGGATGCTCTGTGATGTCACAATCTGGCTGCTGTGTACTGTAGGAACATTTTCATTGGCTGCTGTGTAGGAACATCCTCAATGGCTGCTGTGTAGGAACATCTTCATGTGCAGGAACATCTTCATCGTCCAGGAAGGGTATAAAAGGGGGCCGCGCCGCCCTGAGAGTCACTAGATAGATAGATAGAGATAGAGACATATAGATAGATAGATAGATAGATAGATAGATAGATAGATAGATAGACACAGCAGCCAATGAGACTGTTCCTACACAGCAGCCAATGAAGATGTTCCTACACAGCAGCCATTGAGGATGTTCCTACACAGCAGCCAATGAAAATGTTCTTACACAGCAGCCAGATTGTGACATCACAGGGATGCTCTGTGATGTCACAATCTGGCTGCTGTGTAGGAACATTTTCATTGGCTGCTGTGTAGGAACATCCTCAATGGCTGCTGTGTAGGAACATCTTCATGTGCAGGAACATCTTCATCGTCCAGGAAGGGTATGAAAGGGGGCCGCGCCGCCCTGAGAGTCACTAGATAGATAGATAGAGATAGAGACATATAGATAGATAGATAGATAGATAGATAGATAGATAGATAGATAGATAGATAGATAGATAGATAGATAGATAGATAGATAGATAGATAGATAGATAGATAGATAGATAGATAGACACAGCAGCCAATGAGACTGTTCCTACACAGCAGCCAATGAAGATGTTCCTACACAGCAGCCATTGAGGATGTTCCTACACAGCAGCCAATGAAAATGTTCTTACACAGCAGCCAGATTGTGACATCACAGGGATGCTCTGTGATGTCACAATCTGGCTGCTGTGTACTGTAGGAACATTTTCATTGGCTGCTGTGTAGGAACATCCTCAATGGCTGCTGTGTAGGAACATCTTCATGTGCAGGAACATCTTCATCGTCCAGGAAGGGTATAAAAGGGGGCCGCGCCGCCCTGAGAGTCACTAGATAGATAGATAGAGATAGAGACATATAGATAGATAGATAGATAGATAGATAGATAGATAGATAGATAGATAGATAGATAGATAGATAGATAGATAGATAGATAGATAGACACAGCAGCCAATGAGACTGTTCCTACACAGCAGCCAATGAAGATGTTCCTACACAGCAGCCATTGAGGATGTTCCTACACAGCAGCCAATGAAAATGTTCTTACACAGCAGCCAGATTGTGACATCACAGGGATGCTCTGTGATGTCACAATCTGGCTGCTGTGTAGGAACATTTTCATTGGCTGCTGTGTAGGAACATCCTCAATGGCTGCTGTGTAGGAACATCTTCATGTGCAGGAACATCTTCATCGTCCAGGAAGGGTATAAAAGGGGGCCGCGCCGCCCTGAGAGTCACTAGATGGATAGATAGAGATAGAGACATATAGATAGATAGATAGATAGATAGATAGATAGATAGATAGATAGATAGATAGATAGATAGATAAATAGATAGATAGATAGATAGATAGATAGATAGATAGATAGATAGATAGACACAGCAGCCAATGAGACTGTTCCTACACAGCAGCCAATGAAGATGTTCCTACACAGCAGCCATTGAGGATGTTCCTACACAGCAGCCAATGAAAATGTTCTTACACAGCAGCCAGATTGTGACATCACAGGGATGCTCTGTGATGTCACAATCTGGCTGCTGTGTACTGTAGGAACATTTTCATTGGCTGCTGTGTAGGAACATCCTCAATGGCTGCTGTGTAGGAACATCTTCATGTGCAGGAACATCTTCATCGTCCAGGAAGGGTATAAAAGGGGGCCGCGCCGCCCTGAGAGTCACTAGATAGATAGATAGAGATATAGACATATAGATAGATAGACATATAGATAGATAGATAGATAGATAGATAGATAGATAGATAGATAGATAGATAGATAGATAGATAGATAGATAGATAGATAGATAGATAGATAGATAGATAGATAGATAGATAGATAGATAGACACAGCAGCCAATGAGACTGTTCCTACACAGCAGCCAATGAAGATGTTCCTACACAGCAGCCATTGAGGATGTTCCTACACAGCAGCCAATGAAAATGTTCTTACACAGCAGCCAGATTGTGACATCACAGGGATGCTCTGTGATGTCACAATCTGGCTGCTGTGTAGGAACATTTTCATTGGCTGCTGTGTAGGAACATCCTCAATGGCTGCTGTGTAGGAACATCTTCATGTGCAGGAACATCTTCATCGTCCAGGAAGGGTATGAAAGGGGGCCGCGCCGCCCTGAGAGTCACTAGATAGATAGATAGAGATAGAGACATATAGATAGATAGATAGATAGATAGATAGATAGATAGATAGATAGATAGATAGATAGATAGATAGATAGATAGATAGATATATAGATAGACACAGCAGCCAATGAGACTGTTCCTACACAGCAGCCAATGAAGATGTTCCTACACAGCAGCCATTGAGGATGTTCCTACACAGCAGCCAATGAAAATGTTCTTACACAGCAGCCAGATTGTGACATCACAGGGATGCTCTGTGATGTCACAATCTGGCTGCTGTGTACTGTAGGAACATTTTCATTGGCTGCTGTGTAGGAACATCCTCAATGGCTGCTGTGTAGGAACATCTTCATGTGCAGGAACATCTTCATCGTCCAGGAAGGGTATAAAAGGGGGCCGCGCCGCCCTGAGAGTCACTAGATAGATAGATAGAGATAGAGACATATAGATAGATAGATAGATAGATAGATAGATAGATAGATAGATAGATAGATAGATAGATAGATAGATAGATAGATAGATAGATAGATAGATAGATAGATAGATAGATAGATAGACACAGCAGCCAATGAGACTGTTCCTACACAGCAGCCAATGAAGATGTTCCTACACAGCAGCCATTGAGGATGTTCCTACACAGCAGCCAATGAAAATGTTCTTACACAGCAGCCAGATTGTGACATCACAGGGATGCTCTGTGATGTCACAATCTGGCTGCTGTGTACTGTAGGAACATTTTCATTGGCTGCTGTGTAGGAACATCCTCAATGGCTGCTGTGTAGGAACATCTTCATGTGCAGGAACATCTTCATCGTCCAGGAAGGGTATAAAAGGGGGCCGCGCCGCCCTGAGAGTCACTAGATAGATAGATAGAGATATAGACATATAGATAGATAGACATATAGATAGATAGATAGATAGATAGATAGATAGATAGATAGATAGATAGATAGATAGATAGATAGATAGATAGATAGATAGATAGATAGATAGATAGATAGATAGATAGACACAGCAGCCAATGAGACTGTTCCTACACAGCAGCCAATGAAGATGTTCCTACACAGCAGCCATTGAGGATGTTCCTACACAGCAGCCAATGAAAATGTTCTTACACAGCAGCCAGATTGTGACATCACAGGGATGCTCTGTGATGTCACAATCTGGCTGCTGTGTAGGAACATTTTCATTGGCTGCTGTGTAGGAACATCCTCAATGGCTGCTGTGTAGGAACATCTTCATGTGCAGGAACATCTTCATCGTCCAGGAAGGGTATGAAAGGGGGCCGCGCCGCCCTGAGAGTCACTAGATAGATAGATAGAGATAGAGACATATAGATAGATAGATAGATAGATAGATAGATAGATAGATAGATAGATAGATAGATAGATAGATAGATAGATAGATAGATAGATAGATATATAGATAGACACAGCAGCCAATGAGACTGTTCCTACACAGCAGCCAATGAAGATGTTCCTACACAGCAGCCATTGAGGATGTTCCTACACAGCAGCCAATGAAAATGTTCTTACACAGCAGCCAGATTGTGACATCACAGGGATGCTCTGTGATGTCACAATCTGGCTGCTGTGTACTGTAGGAACATTTTCATTGGCTGCTGTGTAGGAACATCCTCAATGGCTGCTGTGTAGGAACATCTTCATGTGCAGGAACATCTTCATCGTCCAGGAAGGGTATAAAAGGGGGCCGCGCCGCCCTGAGAGTCACTAGATAGATAGATAGAGATAGAGACATATAGATAGATAGATAGATAGATAGATAGATAGATAGATAGATAGATAGATAGATAGATAGATAGATAGATAGATAGATAGATAGACACAGCAGCCAATGAGACTGTTCCTACACAGCAGCCAATGAAGATGTTCCTACACAGCAGCCATTGAGGATGTTCCTACACAGCAGCCAATGAAAATGTTCTTACACAGCAGCCAGATTGTGACATCACAGGGATGCTCTGTGATGTCACAATCTGGCTGCTGTGTAGGAACATTTTCATTGGCTGCTGTGTAGGAACATCCTCAATGGCTGCTGTGTAGGAACATCTTCATGTGCAGGAACAACTTCATCGTCCAGGAAGGGTATAAAAGGGGGCCGCGCCGCCCTGAGAGTCACTAGATAGATAGATAGATAGATAGAGATAGAGACATATAGATAGATAGATAGATAGATAGATAGATAGATAGATAGATAGATAGATAGATAGATAGATAGATAGATAGATAGATAGATAGATAGATAGATAGATAGATAGATAGATAGATAGATAGACACAGCAGCCAATGAGACTGTTCCCACACAGCAGCCAATGAAGATGTTCCTACACAGCAGCCATTGAGGATGTTCCTACACAGCAGCCAATGAAAATGTTCTTACACAGCAGCCAGATTGTGACATCACAGGGATGCTCTGTGATGTCACAATCTGGCTGCTGTGTACTGTAGGAACATTTTCATTGGCTGCTGTGTAGGAACATCCTCAATGGCTGCTGTGTAGGAACATCTTCATGTGCAGGAACATCTTCATCGTCCAGGAAGGGTATAAAAGGGGGCCGCGCCGCCCTGAGAGTCACTAGATAGATAGATAGAGATAGAGACATATAGATAGATAGATAGATAGATAGATAGATAGATAGATAGATAGATAAATAGATAGATAGATAGATAGATAGATAGACACAGCAGCCAATGAGACTGTTCCTACACAGCAGCCAATGAAGATGTTCCTACACAGCAGCCATTGAGGATGTTCCTACACAGCAGCCAATGAAAATGTTCTTACACAGCAGCCAGATTGTGACATCACAGGGATGCTCTGTGATGTCACAATCTGGCTGCTGTGTACTGTAGGAACATTTTCATTGGCTGCTGTGTAGGAACATCCTCAATGGCTGCTGTGTAGGAACATCTTCATGTGCAGGAACATCTTCATCGTCCAGGAAGGGTATAAAAGGGGGCCGCGCCGCCCTGAGAGTCACTAGATAGATAGATAGAGATATAGACATATAGATAGATAGACATATAGATAGATAGATAGATAGATAGATAGATAGATAGATAGATAGATAGATAGATAGATAGATAGATAGATAGATAGATAGATAGATAGATAGATAGATAGATAGATAGATAGATAGACACAGCAGCCAATGAGACTGTTCCTACACAGCAGCCAATGAAGATGTTCCTACACAGCAGCCATTGAGGATGTTCCTACACAGCAGCCAATGAAAATGTTCTTACACAGCAGCCAGATTGTGACATCACAGGGATGCTCTGTGATGTCACAATCTGGCTGCTGTGTAGGAACATTTTCATTGGCTGCTGTGTAGGAACATCCTCAATGGCTGCTGTGTAGGAACATCTTCATGTGCAGGAACATCTTCATCGTCCAGGAAGGGTATGAAAGGGGGCCGCGCCGCCCTGAGAGTCACTAGATAGATAGATAGAGATAGAGACATATAGATAGATAGATAGATAGATAGATAGATAGATAGATAGATAGATAGATAGATAGATAGATAGATAGATAGATAGATAGATAGATAGATAGATAGATAGATAGATAGATAGATAGATAGATAGATAGATATATAGATAGACACAGCAGCCAATGAGACTGTTCCTACACAGCAGCCAATGAAGATGTTCCTACACAGCAGCCATTGAGGATGTTCCTACACAGCAGCCAATGAAAATGTTCTTACACAGCAGCCAGATTGTGACATCACAGGGATGCTCTGTGATGTCACAATCTGGCTGCTGTGTACTGTAGGAACATTTTCATTGGCTGCTGTGTAGGAACATCCTCAATGGCTGCTGTGTAGGAACATCTTCATGTGCAGGAACATCTTCATCGTCCAGGAAGGGTATAAAAGGGGGCCGCGCCGCCCTGAGAGTCACTAGATAGATAGATAGAGATAGAGACATATAGATAGATAGATAGATAGATAGATAGATAGATAGATAGATAGATAGATAGATAGATAGATAGATAGATAGATAGATAGATAGATAGATAGATAGATAGATAGATAGATAGATAGATAGACACAGCAGCCAATGAGACTGTTCCTACACAGCAGCCAATGAAGATGTTCCTACACAGCAGCCATTGAGGATGTTCCTACACAGCAGCCAATGAAAATGTTCTTACACAGCAGCCAGATTGTGACATCACAGGGATGCTCTGTGATGTCACAATCTGGCTGCTGTGTACTGTAGGAACATTTTCATTGGCTGCTGTGTAGGAACATCCTCAATGGCTGCTGTGTAGGAACATCTTCATGTGCAGGAACATCTTCATCGTCCAGGAAGGGTATAAAAGGGGGCCGCGCCGCCCTGAGAGTCACTAGATAGATAGATAGAGATATAGACATATAGATAGATAGACATATAGATAGATAGATAGATAGATAGATAGATAGATAGATAGATAGATAGATAGATAGATAGATAGATAGATAGATAGATAGATAGATAGATAGACACAGCAGCCAATGAGACTGTTCCTACACAGCAGCCAATGAAGATGTTCCTACACAGCAGCCATTGAGGATGTTCCTACACAGCAGCCAATGAAAATGTTCTTACACAGCAGCCAGATTGTGACATCACAGGGATGCTCTGTGATGTCACAATCTGGCTGCTGTGTACTGTAGGAACATTTTCATTGGCTGCTGTGTAGGAACATCCTCAATGGCTGCTGTGTAGGAACATCTTCATGTGCAGGAACATCTTCATCGTCCAGGAAGGGTATAAAAGGGGGCCGCGCCGCCCTGAGAGTCACTAGATAGATAGATAGAGATAGAGACATATAGATAGATAGATAGATAGATAGATAGATAGATAGATAGATAGATAGATAGATAGATAGATAGATAGATAGATAGATAGATAGATAGATAGATAGATAGATAGATAGATAGACACAGCAGCCAATGAGACTGTTCCTACACAGCAGCCAATGAAGATGTTCCTACACAGCAGCCATTGAGGATGTTCCTACACAGCAGCCAATGAAAATGTTCTTACACAGCAGCCAGATTGTGACATCACAGGGATGCTCTGTGATGTCACAATCTGGCTGCTGTGTAGGAACATTTTCATTGGCTGCTGTGTAGGAACATCCTCAATGGCTGCTGTGTAGGAACATCTTCATGTGCAGGAACATCTTCATCGTCCAGGAAGGGTATGAAAGGGGGCCGCGCCGCCCTGAGAGTCACTAGATAGATAGATAGAGATAGAGACATATAGATAGATAGATAGATAGATAGATAGATAGACACAGCAGCCAATGAGACTGTTCCTACACAGCAGCCAATGAAGATGTTCCTACACAGCAGCCATTGAGGATGTTCCTACACAGCAGCCAATGAAAATGTTCTTACACAGCAGCCAGATTGTGACATCACAGGGATGCTCTGTGATGTCACAATCTGGCTGCTGTGTAGGAACATTTTCATTGGCTGCTGTGTAGGAACATCCTCAATGGCTGCTGTGTAGGAACATCTTCATGTGCAGGAACATCTTCATCGTCCAGGAAGGGTATAAAAGGGGGCCGCGCCGCCCTGAGAGTCACTAGATGGATAGATAGAGATAGAGACATATAGATAGATAGATAGATAGATAGATAGATAGATAGATAGATAGATAGATAGATAGATAGATAGATAGATAGATAGATAGATAGATAGATAGATAGATAGATAGATAGATAGATAGATAGATAGATAGACACAGCAGCCAATGAGACTGTTCCCACACAGCAGCCAATGAAGATGTTCCTACACAGCAGCCATTGAGGATGTTCCTACACAGCAGCCAATGAAAATGTTCTTACACAGCAGCCAGATTGTGACATCACAGGGATGCTCTGTGATGTCACAATCTGGCTGCTGTGTACTGTAGGAACATTTTCATTGGCTGCTGTGTAGGAACATCCTCAATGGCTGCTGTGTAGGAACATCTTCATGTGCAGGAACATCTTCATCGTCCAGGAAGGGTATAAAAGGGGGCCGCGCCGCCCTGAGAGTCACTAGATAGATAGATAGAGATAGAGACATATAGATAGATAGATAGATAGATAGATAGATAGATAGATAGATAGATAGATAGATAGATAGATAGATAGATAGATAGATAGATAGATAGATAGATAGATAGATAGATAGATAAATAGATAGATAGATAGATAGATAGATAGATAGACACAGCAGCCAATGAGACT
Organism: Borostomias antarcticus; assembly: GCF_949987555.1. Lineage (NCBI taxonomy): Eukaryota > Metazoa > Chordata > Actinopteri > Stomiiformes > Stomiidae > Borostomias > Borostomias antarcticus. The sequence goes on from NW_028176195.1 coordinate 894,776, forward strand.
GTTCCTACACAGCAGCCAATGAAGATGTTCCTACACAGCAGCCATTGAGGATGTTCCTACACAGCAGCCAATGAAAATGTTCTTACACAGCAGCCAGATTGTGACATCACAGGGATGCTCTGTGATGTCACAATCTGGCTGCTGTGTACTGTAGGAACATTTTCATTGGCTGCTGTGTAGGAACATCCTCAATGGCTGCTGTGTAGGAACATCTTCATGTGCAGGAACATCTTCATCGTCCAGGAAGGGTATAAAAGGGGGCCGCGCCGCCCTGAGAGTCACTAGATGGATAGATAGAGATAGAGACATATAGATAGATAGATAGATAGATAGATAGATAGATAGATAGATAGATAGATAGATAGATAGATAGATAGATAGATAGATAGACACAGCAGCCAATGAGACTGTTCCCACACAGCAGCCAATGAAGATGTTCCTACACAGCAGCCATTGAGGATGTTCCTACACAGCAGCCAATGAAAATGTTCTTACACAGCAGCCAGATTGTGACATCACAGGGATGCTCTGTGATGTCACAATCTGGCTGCTGTGTAGGAACATTTTCATTGGCTGCTGTGTAGGAACATCCTCAATGGCTGCTGTGTAGGAACATCTTCATGTGCAGGAACATCTTCATCGTCCAGGAAGGGTATAAAGGGGGCCGCGCCGCCCTGAGAGTCACTAGATAGATAGATAGAGATAGAGACATATAGATAGATAGATAGATAGATAGATAGATAGATAGATAGATAGATAGATAGATAGATAGATAGACACAGCAGCCAATGAGACTGTTCCTACACAGCAGCCAATGAAGATGTTCCTACACAGCAGCCATTGAGGATGTTCCTACACAGCAGCCAATGAAAATGTTCTTACACAGCAGCCAGATTGTGACATCACAGGGATGCTCTGTGATGTCACAATCTGGCTGCTGTGTACTGTAGGAACATTTTCATTGGCTGCTGTGTAGGAACATCCTCAATGGCTGCTGTGTAGGAACATCTTCATGTGCAGGAACATCTTCATCGTCCAGGAAGGGTATAAAAGGGGGCCGCGCCGCCCTGAGAGTCACTAGATGGATAGATAGAGATAGAGACATATAGATAGATAGATAGATAGATAGATAGATAGATAGATAGATAGATAGATAGATAGATAGATAGATAGATAGATAGATAGATAGATAGATAGATAGACACAGCAGCCAATGAGACTGTTCCCACACAGCAGCCAATGAAGATGTTCCTACACAGCAGCCATTGAGGATGTTCCTACACAGCAGCCAATGAAAATGTTCTTACACAGCAGCCAGATTGTGACATCACAGGGATGCTCTGTGATGTCACAATCTGGCTGCTGTGTACTGTAGGAACATTTTCATTGGCTGCTGTGTAGGAACATCCTCAATGGCTGCTGTGTAGGAACATCTTCATGTGCAGGAACATCTTCATCGTCCAGGAAGGGTATAAAAGGGGGCCGCGCCGCCCTGAGAGTCACTAGATAGATAGATAGAGATAGAGACATATAGATAGATAGATAGATAGATAGATAGATAGATAGATAGATAGATAGATAGATAGATAGATAGATAGATAGATAGATAGATAGATAGATAGATAGATAGATAAATAGATAGATAGATAGATAGATAGATAGATAGATAGACACAGCAGCCAATGAGACTGTTCCTACACAGCAGCCAATGAAGATGTTCCTACACAGCAGCCATTGAGGATGTTCCTACACAGCAGCCAATGAAAATGTTCTTACACAGCAGCCAGATTGTGACATCACAGGGATGCTCTGTGATGTCACAATCTGGCTGCTGTGTACTGTAGGAACATTTTCATTGGCTGCTGTGTAGGAACATCCTCAATGGCTGCTGTGTAGGAACATCTTCATGTGCAGGAACATCTTCATCGTCCAGGAAGGGTATAAAAGGGGGCCGCGCCGCCCTGAGAGTCACTAGATAGATAGATAGAGATATAGACATATAGATAGATAGATAGATAGATAGATAGATAGATAGATAGATAGATAGATAGATAGATAGATAGACACAGCAGCCAATGAGACTGTTCCTACACAGCAGCCAATGAAGATGTTCCTACACAGCAGCCATTGAGGATGTTCCTACACAGCAGCCAATGAAAATGTTCTTACACAGCAGCCAGATTGTGACATCACAGGGATGCTCTGTGATGTCACAATCTGGCTGCTGTGTAGGAACATTTTCATTGGCTGCTGTGTAGGAACATCCTCAATGGCTGCTGTGTAGGAACATCTTCATCGTCCAGGAAGGGTATAAAGGGGGCCGCGCCGCCCTGAGAGTCACTAGATAGATAGATAGAGATAGAGACATATAGATAGATAGATAGATAGATAGATAGATAGATAGATAGATAGATAGATAGATAGATAGATAGATAGATAGATAGATAGACACAGCAGCCAATGAGACTGTTCCTACACAGCAGCCAATAAAGATGTTCCTACACAGCAGCCATTGAGGATGTTCCTACACAGCAGCCAATGAAAATGTTCTTACACAGCAGCCAGATTGTGACATCACAGGGATGCTCTGTGATGTCACAATCTGGCTGCTGTGTACTGTAGGAACATTTTCATTGGCTGCTGTGTAGGAACATCCTCAATGGCTGCTGTGTAGGAACATCTTCATGTGCAGGAACATCTTCATCGTCCAGGAAGGGTATAAAAGGGGGCCGCGCCGCCCTGAGAGTCACTAGATAGATATATAGAGATAGAGACATATAGATAGATAGATAGATAGATAGATAGATAGATAGATAGATAGATAGATAGATAGATAGATAGATAGATAGATAGATAGACACAGCAGCCAATGAGACTGTTCCTACACAGCAGCCAATGAAGATGTTCCTACACAGCAGCCATTGAGGATGTTCCTACACAGCAGCCAATGAAAATGTTCTTACACAGCAGCCAGATTGTGACATCACAGGGATGCTCTGTGATGTCACAATCTGGCTGCTGTGTAGGAACATTTTCATTGGCTGCTGTGTAGGAACATCCTCAATGGCTGCTGTGTAGGAACATCTTCATGTGCAGGAACATCTTCATCGTCCAGGAAGGGTATGAAAGGGGGCCGCGCCGCCCTGAGAGTCACTAGATAGATAGATAGAGATAGAGACATATAGATAGATAGATAGATAGATAGATAGATAGATAGATAGATAGATAGATAGATAGATAGATAGATAGATAGATAGATAGATAGATAGATAGATAGATAGATAGATAGATAGACACAGCAGCCAATGAGACTGTTCCTACACAGCAGCCAATGAAGATGTTCCTACACAGCAGCCATTGAGGATGTTCCTACACAGCAGCCAATGAAAATGTTCTTACACAGCAGCCAGATTGTGACATCACAGGGATGCTCTGTGATGTCACAATCTGGCTGCTGTGTAGGAACATTTTCATTGGCTGCTGTGTAGGAACATCCTCAATGGCTGCTGTGTAGGAACATCTTCATCGTCCAGGAAGGGTATAAAGGGGGCCGCGCCGCCCTGAGAGTCACTAGATAGATAGATAGAGATAGAGACATATAGATAGATAGATAGATAGATAGATAGATAGATAGATAGATAGATAGATAGATAGATAGATAGATAGATAGATAGATAGATAGATAGATAGATAGATAGATAGATAGATAGATAGATAGATAGACACAGCAGCCAATGAGACTGTTCCTACACAGCAGCCAATAAAGATGTTCCTACACAGCAGCCATTGAGGATGTTCCTACACAGCAGCCAATGAAAATGTTCTTACACAGCAGCCAGATTGTGACATCACAGGGATGCTCTGTGATGTCACAATCTGGCTGCTGTGTACTGTAGGAACATTTTCATTGGCTGCTGTGTAGGAACATCCTCAATGGCTGCTGTGTAGGAACATCTTCATGTGCAGGAACATCTTCATCGTCCAGGAAGGGTATAAAAGGGGGCCGCGCCGCCCTGAGAGTCACTAGATAGATAGATAGAGATAGAGACATATAGATAGATAGATAGATAGATAGATAGATAGATAGATAGATAGATAGATAGATAGATAGATAGATAGATAGATAGATAGATAGATAGATAGATAGATAGATAGATAGATAGATAGACACAGCAGCCAATGAGACTGTTCCTACACAGCAGCCAATGAAGATGTTCCTACACAGCAGCCATTGAGGATGTTCCTACACAGCAGCCAATGAAAATGTTCTTACACAGCAGCCAGATTGTGACATCACAGGGATGCTCTGTGATGTCACAATCTGGCTGCTGTGTAGGAACATTTTCATTGGCTGCTGTGTAGGAACATCCTCAATGGCTGCTGTGTAGGAACATCTTCATGTGCAGGAACATCTTCATCGTCCAGGAAGGGTATGAAAGGGGGCCGCGCCGCCCTGAGAGTCACTAGATAGATAGATAGAGATAGAGACATATAGATAGATAGATAGATAGATAGATAGATAGATAGATAGATAGATAGATAGATAGATAGATAGATAGATAGATAGATAGATAGATAGATAGATAGATAGATAGATAGATAGATAGATAGATAGATAGATAGATAGACACAGCAGCCAATGAGACTGTTCCTACACAGCAGCCAATGAAGATGTTCCTACACAGCAGCCATTGAGGATGTTCCTACACAGCAGCCAATGAAAATGTTCTTACACAGCAGCCAGATTGTGACATCACAGGGATGCTCTGTGATGTCACAATCTGGCTGCTGTGTAGGAACATTTTCATTGGCTGCTGTGTAGGAACATCCTCAATGGCTGCTGTGTAGGAACATCTTCATCGTCCAGGAAGGGTATAAAGGGGGCCGCGCCGCCCTGAGAGTCACTAGATAGATAGATAGAGATAGAGACATATAGATAGATAGATAGATAGATAGATAGATAGATAGATAGATAGATAGATAGATAGATAGATAGATAGATAGATAGATAGATAGATAGATAGATAGATAGATAGATAGATAGATAGATAGATAGATAGACACAGCAGCCAATGAGACTGTTCCTACACAGCAGCCAATAAAGATGTTCCTACACAGCAGCCATTGAGGATGTTCCTACACAGCAGCCAATGAAAATGTTCTTACACAGCAGCCAGATTGTGACATCACAGGGATGCTCTGTGATGTCACAATCTGGCTGCTGTGTACTGTAGGAACATTTTCATTGGCTGCTGTGTAGGAACATCCTCAATGGCTGCTGTGTAGGAACATCTTCATGTGCAGGAACATCTTCATCGTCCAGGAAGGGTATAAAAGGGGGCCGCGCCGCCCTGAGAGTCACTAGATAGATAGATAGATAGAGATAGAGACATATAGATAGATAGATAGATAGGTAGATAGATAGATAGATAGATAGATAGATAGATAGATAGATAGATAGATAGATAGATAGATAGACACAGCAGCCAATGAGACTGTTCCTACACAGCAGCCAATGAAGATGTTCCTACACAGCAGCCATTGAGGATGTTCCTACACAGCAGCCAATGAAAATGTTCTTACACAGCAGCCAGATTGTGACATCACAGGGATGCTCTGTGATGTCACAATCTGGCTGCTGTGTAGGAACATTTTCATTGGCTGCTGTGTAGGAACATCCTCAATGGCTGTGTGTAGGAACATCTTCATGTGCAGGAACATCTTCATCGTCCAGGAAGGGTATGAAAGGGGGCCGCGCCGCCCTGAGAGTCACTAGATAGATAGATAGAGATAGAGACATATAGATAGATAGATAGATAGATAGATAGATAGATAGATAGATAGATAGATAGATAGATAGATAGATAGATAGATAGATAGATAGATAGATAGATAGATAGATAGATAGATAGATAGATAGATAGATAGATAGACACAGCAGCCAATGAGACTGTTCCTACACAGCAGCCAATGAAGATGTTCCTACACAGCAGCCATTGAGGATGTTCCTACACAGCAGCCAATGAAAATGTTCTTACACAGCAGCCAGATTGTGACATCACAGGGATGCTCTGTGATGTCACAATCTGGCTGCTGTGTACTGTAGGAACATTTTCATTGGCTGCTGTGTAGGAACATCCTCAATGGCTGCTGTGTAGGAACATCTTCATGTGCAGGAACATCTTCATCGTCCAGGAAGGGTATAAAAGGGGGCCGCGCCGCCCTGAGAGTCACTAGATAGATAGATAGAGATATAGACATATAGATAGATAGATAGATAGATAGATAGATAGATAGATAGATAGATAGATAGATAGATAGATAGATAGATAGATAGATAGATAGATAGATAGATAGATAGACACAGCAGCCAATGAGACTGTTCCTACACAGCAGCCAATGAAGATGTTCCTACACAGCAGCCATTGAGGATGTTCCTACACAGCAGCCAATGAAAATGTTCTTACACAGCAGCCAGATTGTGACATCACAGGGATGCTCTGTGATGTCACAATCTGGCTGCTGTGTAGGAACATTTTCATTGGCTGCTGTGTAGGAACATCCTCAATGGCTGCTGTGTAGGAACATCTTCATGTGCAGGAACATCTTCATCGTCCAGGAAGGGTATAAAGGGGGCCGCGCCGCCCTGAGAGTCACTAGATAGATAGATAGAGATAGAGACATATAGATAGATAGATAGATAGATAGATAGATAGATAGATAGATAGATAGATAGATAGATAGATAGATAGATAGATAGACACAGCAGCCAATGAGACTGTTCCTACACAGCAGCCAATGAAGATGTTCCTACACAGCAGCCATTGAGGATGTTCCTACACAGCAGCCAATGAAAATGTTCTTACACAGCAGCCAGATTGTGACATCACAGGGATGCTCTGTGATGTCACAATCTGGCTGCTGTGTAGGAACATTTTCATTGGCTGCTGTGTAGGAACATCCTCAATGGCTGCTGTGTAGGAACATCTTCATGTGCAGGAACATCTTCATCGTCCAGGAAGGGTATAAAGGGGGCCGCGCCGCCCTGAGAGTCACTAGATAGATAGATAGAGATAGAGACATATAGATAGATAGATAGATAGATAGATAGATAGATAGATAGATAGATAGATAGATAGATAGATAGATAGATAGATAGATAGATAGATAGATAGATAGATAGATAGACACAGCAGCCAATGAGACTGTTCCTACACAGCAGCCAATGAAGATGTTCCTACACAGCAGCCATTGAGGATGTTCCTACACAGCAGCCAATGAAAATGTTCTTACACAGCAGCCAGATTGTGACATCACAGGGATGCTCTGTGATGTCACAATCTGGCTGCTGTGTACTGTAGGAACATTTTCATTGGCTGCTGTGTAGGAACATCCTCAATGGCTGCTGTGTAGGAACATCTTCATGTGCAGGAACATCTTCATCGTCCAGGAAGGGTATAAAAGGGGGCCGCGCCGCCCTGAGAGTCACTAGATAGATAGATAGAGATAGAGACATATAGATAGATAGATAGATAGATAGATAGATAGATAGATAGATAGATAGATAGATAGATAGATAGATAGATAGATAGATAGATAGATAGATAGATAGATAGATAGATAGACACAGCAGCCAATGAGACTGTTCCTACACAGCAGCCAATGAAGATGTTCCTACACAGCAGCCATTGAGGATGTTCCTACACAGCAGCCAATGAAAATGTTCTTACACAGCAGCCAGATTGTGACATCACAGGGATGCTCTGTGATGTCACAATCTGGCTGCTGTGTAGGAACATTTTCATTGGCTGCTGTGTAGGAACATCCTCAATGGCTGCTGTGTAGGAACATCTTCATGTGCAGGAACATCTTCATCGTCCAGGAAGGGTATAAAAGGGGGCCGCGCCGCCCTGAGAGTCACTAGATGGATAGATAGAGATAGAGACATATAGATAGATAGATAGATAGATAGATAGATAGATAGATAGATAGATAGATAGATAGATAGATAGATAGATAGATAGATAGATAGATAGATAGATAGATAGATAGATAGATAGATAGATAGATAGATAGATAGATAGATAGACACAGCAGCCAATGAGACTGGTCCCACACAGCAGCCAATGAAGATGTTCCTACACAGCAGCCATTGAGGATGTTCCTACACAGCAGCCAATGAAAATGTTCTTACACAGCAGCCAGATTGTGACATCACAGGGATGCTCTGTGATGTCACAATCTGGCTGCTGTGTACTGTAGGAACATTTTCATTGGCTGCTGTGTAGGAACATCCTCAATGGCTGCTGTGTAGGAACATCTTCATGTGCAGGAACATCTTCATCGTCCAGGAAGGGTATAAAAGGGGGCCGCGCCGCCCTGAGAGTCACTAGATAGATAGATAGAGATAGAGACATATAGATAGATAGATAGATAGATAGATAGATAGATAGATAGATAGATAGATAGATAGATAGATAGATAGATAGATAGATAGATAGATAGATAGATAGATAGATAGATAGATAGATAGATAGATAGATAGATATATAAATAGATAGATAGATAGATAGATAGATAGACACAGCAGCCAATGAGACTGTTCCTACACAGCAGCCAATGAAGATGTTCCTACACAGCAGCCATTGAGGATGTTCCTACACAGCAGCCAATGAAAATGTTCTTACACAGCAGCCAGATTGTGACATCACAGGGATGCTCTGTGATGTCACAATCTGGCTGCTGTGTACTGTAGGAACATTTTCATTGGCTGCTGTGTAGGAACATCCTCAATGGCTGCTGTGTAGGAACATCTTCATGTGCAGGAACATCTTCATCGTCCAGGAAGGGTATAAAAGGGGGCCGCGCCGCCCTGAGAGTCACTAGATAGATAGATAGAGATAGAGACATATAGATAGATAGATAGATAGATAGATAGATAGATAGATAGATAGATAGATAGATAGATAGATAGATAGATAGATAGATAGATAGATAGATAGATAGATAGATAGATAGATAGATAGACACAGCAGCCAATGAGACTGTTCCTACACAGCAGCCAATGAAGATGTTCCTACACAGCAGCCATTGAGGATGTTCCTACACAGCAGCCAATGAAAATGTTCTTACACAGCAGCCAGATTGTGACATCACAGGGATGCTCTGTGATGTCACAATCTGGCTGCTGTGTAGGAACATTTTCATTGGCTGCTGTGTAGGAACATCCTCAATGGCTGCTGTGTAGGAACATCTTCATGTGCAGGAACATCTTCATCGTCCAGGAAGGGTATGAAAGGGGGCCGCGCCGCCCTGAGAGTCACTAGATAGATAGATAGAGATAGAGACATATAGATAGATAGATAGATAGATAGATAGATAGATAGACACAGCAGCCAATGAGACTGTTCCTACACAGCAGCCAATGAAGATGTTCCTACACAGCAGCCATTGAGGATGTTCCTACACAGCAGCCAATGAAAATGTTCTTACACAGCAGCCAGATTGTGACATCACAGGGATGCTCTGTGATGTCACAATCTGGCTGCTGTGTAGGAACATTTTCATTGGCTGCTGTGTAGGAACATCCTCAATGGCTGCTGTGTAGGAACATCTTCATGTGCAGGAACATCTTCATCGTCCAGGAAGGGTATAAAAGGGGGCCGCGCCGCCCTGAGAGTCACTAGATGGATAGATAGAGATAGAGACATATAGATAGATAGATAGATAGATAGATAGATAGATAGATAGATAGATAGATAGATAGATAGATAGATAGATAGATAGATAGATAGATAGACACAGCAGCCAATGAGACTGTTCCCACACAGCAGCCAATGAAGATGTTCCTACACAGCAGCCATTGAGGATGTTCCTACACAGCAGCCAATGAAAATGTTCTTACACAGCAGCCAGATTGTGACATCACAGGGATGCTCTGTGATGTCACAATCTGGCTGCTGTGTACTGTAGGAACATTTTCATTGGCTGCTGTGTAGGAACATCCTCAATGGCTGCTGTGTAGGAACATCTTCATGTGCAGGAACATCTTCATCGTCCAGGAAGGGTATAAAAGGGGGCCGCGCCGCCCTGAGAGTCACTAGATAGATAGATAGAGATAGAGACATATAGATAGATAGATAGATAGATAGATAGATAGATAGATAGATAGATAGATAGATAGATAGATAAATAGATAGATAGATAGATAGATAGATAGACACAGCAGCCAATGAGACTGTTCCTACACAGCAGCCAATGAAGATGTTCCTACACAGCAGCCATTGAGGATGTTCCTACACAGCAGCCAATGAAAATGTTCTTACACAGCAGCCAGATTGTGACATCACAGGGATGCTCTGTGATGTCACAATCTGGCTGCTGTGTACTGTAGGAACATTTTCATTGGCTGCTGTGTAGGAACATCCTCAATGGCTGCTGTGTAGGAACATCTTCATGTGCAGGAACATCTTCATCGTCCAGGAAGGGTATAAAAGGGGGCCGCGCCGCCCTGAGAGTCACTAGATAGATAGATAGAGATATAGACATATAGATAGATAGATAGATAGATAGATAGATAGATAGATAGATAGATAGATAGATAGATAGATAGATAGATAGATAGATAGATAGATAGATAGATAGATAGATAGACACAGCAGCCAATGAGACTGTTCCTACACAGCAGCCAATGAAGATGTTCCTACACAGCAGCCATTGAGGATGTTCCTACACAGCAGCCAATGAAAATGTTCTTACACAGCAGCCAGATTGTGACATCACAGGGATGCTCTGTGATGTCACAATCTGGCTGCTGTGTACTGTAGGAACATTTTCATTGGCTGCTGTGTAGGAACATCCTCAATGGCTGCTGTGTAGGAACATCTTCATGTGCAGGAACATCTTCATCGTCCAGGAAGGGTATAAAAGGGGGCCGCGCCGCCCTGAGAGTCACTAGATGGATAGATAGAGATAGAGACATATAGATAGATAGATAGATAGATAGATAGATAGATAGATAGATAGATAGATAGATAGATAGATAGATAGATAGATAGATAGATAGATAGATAGATAGATAGACACAGCAGCCAATGAGACTGTTCCCACACAGCAGCCAATGAAGATGTTCCTACACAGCAGCCATTGAGGATGTTCCTACACAGCAGCCAATGAAAATGTTCTTACACAGCAGCCAGATTGTGACATCACAGGGATGCTCTGTGATGTCACAATCTGGCTGCTGTGTAGGAACATTTTCATTGGCTGCTGTGTAGGAACATCCTCAATGGCTGCTGTGTAGGAACATCTTCATGTGCAGGAACATCTTCATCGTCCAGGAAGGGTATAAAGGGGGCCGCGCCGCCCTGAGAGTCACTAGATAGATAGATAGAGATAGAGACATATAGATAGATAGATAGATAGATAGATAGATAGATAGATAGATAGATAGACACAGCAGCCAATGAGACTGTTCCTACACAGCAGCCAATGAAGATGTTCCTACACAGCAGCCATTGAGGATGTTCCTACACAGCAGCCAATGAAAATGTTCTTACACAGCAGCCAGATTGTGACATCACAGGGATGCTCTGTGATGTCACAATCTGGCTGCTGTGTACTGTAGGAACATTTTCATTGGCTGCTGTGTAGGAACATCCTCAATGGCTGCTGTGTAGGAACATCTTCATGTGCAGGAACATCTTCATCGTCCAGGAAGGGTATAAAAGGGGGCCGCGCCGCCCTGAGAGTCACTAGATGGATAGATAGAGATAGAGACATATAGATAGATAGATAGATAGATAGATAGATAGATAGATAGATAGATAGATAGATAGATAGATAGATAGACACAGCAGCCAATGAGACTGTTCCCACACAGCAGCCAATGAAGATGTTCCTACACAGCAGCCATTGAGGATGTTCCTACACAGCAGCCAATGAAAATGTTCTTACACAGCAGCCAGATTGTGACATCACAGGGATGCTCTGTGATGTCACAATCTGGCTGCTGTGTACTGTAGGAACATTTTCATTGGCTGCTGTGTAGGAACATCCTCAATGGCTGCTGTGTAGGAACATCTTCATGTGCAGGAACATCTTCATCGTCCAGGAAGGGTATAAAAGGGGGCCGCGCCGCCCTGAGAGTCACTAGATAGATAGATAGAGATAGAGACATATAGATAGATAGATAGATAGATAGATAGATAGATAGATAGATAGATAGATAGATAGATAGATAGATAGATAGATAAATAGATAGATAGATAGATAGATAGATAGATAGATAGATAGATAGATAGACACAGCAGCCAATGAGACTGTTCCTACACAGCAGCCAATGAAGATGTTCCTACACAGCAGCCATTGAGGATGTTCCTACACAGCAGCCAATGAAAATGTTCTTACACAGCAGCCAGATTGTGACATCACAGGGATGCTCTGTGATGTCACAATCTGGCTGCTGTGTACTGTAGGAACATTTTCATTGGCTGCTGTGTAGGAACATCCTCAATGGCTGCTGTGTAGGAACATCTTCATGTGCAGGAACATCTTCATCGTCCAGGAAGGGTATAAAAGGGGGCCGCGCCGCCCTGAGAGTCACTAGATAGATAGATAGAGATATAGACATATAGATAGATAGATAGATAGATAGATAGATAGATAGATAGATAGATAGATAGATAGATAGATAGATAGATAGATAGATAGATAGATAGATAGATAGATAGATAGATAGATAGATAGATAGATAGATAGATAGATAGATAGATAGATAGATAGATAGACACAGCAGCCAATGAGACTGTTCCTACACAGCAGCCAATGAAGATGTTCCTACACAGCAGCCATTGAGGATGTTCCTACACAGCAGCCAATGAAAATGTTCTTACACAGCAGCCAGATTGTGACATCACAGGGATGCTCTGTGATGTCACAATCTGGCTGCTGTGTAGGAACATTTTCATTGGCTGCTGTGTAGGAACATCCTCAATGGCTGCTGTGTAGGAACATCTTCATCGTCCAGGAAGGGTATAAAGGGGGCCGCGCCGCCCTGAGAGTCACTAGATAGATAGATAGAGATAGAGACATATAGATAGATAGATAGATAGATAGATAGATAGATAGATAGATAGATAGATAGATAGATAGATAGATAGATAGATAGATAGATAGATAGATAGACACAGCAGCCAATGAGACTGTTCCTACACAGCAGCCAATGAAGATGTTCCTACACAGCAGCCATTGAGGATGTTCCTACACAGCAGCCAATGAAAATGTTCTTACACAGCAGCCAGATTGTGACATCACAGGGATGCTCTGTGATGTCACAATCTGGCTGCTGTGTACTGTAGGAACATTTTCATTGGCTGCTGTGTAGGAACATCCTCAATGGCTGCTGTGTAGGAACATCTTCATGTGCAGGAACATCTTCATCGTCCAGGAAGGGTATAAAAGGGGGCCGCGCCGCCCTGAGAGTCACTAGATGGATAGATAGAGATAGAGACATATAGATAGATAGATAGATAGATAGATAGATAGATAGATAGATAGATAGATAGATAGATAGATAGATAGATAGATAGATAGATAGATAGATAGATAGATAGATAGATAGATAGATAGATAGACACAGCAGCCAATGAGACTGTTCCCACACAGCAGCCAATGAAGATGTTCCTACACAGCAGCCATTGAGGATGTTCCTACACAGCAGCCAATGAAAATGTTCTTACACAGCAGCCAGATTGTGACATCACAGGGATGCTCTGTGATGTCACAATCTGGCTGCTGTGTAGGAACATTTTCATTGGCTGCTGTGTAGGAACATCCTCAATGGCTGCTGTGTAGGAACATCTTCATGTGCAGGAACATCTTCATCGTCCAGGAAGGGTATAAAGGGGGCCGCGCCGCCCTGAGAGTCACTAGATAGATAGATAGAGATAGAGACATATAGATAGATAGATAGATAGATAGATAGATAGACACAGCAGCCAATGAGACTGTTCCTACACAGCAGCCAATGAAGATGTTCCTACACAGCAGCCATTGAGGATGTTCCTACACAGCAGCCAATGAAAATGTTCTTACACAGCAGCCAGATTGTGACATCACAGGGATGCTCTGTGATGTCACAATCTGGCTGCTGTGTACTGTAGGAACATTTTCATTGGCTGCTGTGTAGGAACATCCTCAATGGCTGCTGTGTAGGAACATCTTCATGTGCAGGAACATCTTCATCGTCCAGGAAGGGTATAAAAGGGGGCCGCGCCGCCCTGAGAGTCACTAGATGGATAGATAGAGATAGAGACATATAGATAGATAGATAGATAGATAGATAGATAGATAGATAGATAGATAGATAGATAGATAGATAGATAGATAGATAGATAGATAGATAGATAGATAGATAGATAGATAGATAGACACAGCAGCCAATGAGACTGTTCCCACACAGCAGCCAATGAAGATGTTCCTACACAGCAGCCATTGAGGATGTTCCTACACAGCAGCCAATGAAAATGTTCTTACACAGCAGCCAGATTGTGACATCACAGGGATGCTCTGTGATGTCACAATCTGGCTGCTGTGTACTGTAGGAACATTTTCATTGGCTGCTGTGTAGGAACATCCTCAATGGCTGCTGTGTAGGAACATCTTCATGTGCAGGAACATCTTCATCGTCCAGGAAGGGTATAAAAGGGGGCCGCGCCGCCCTGAGAGTCACTAGATAGATAGATAGAGATAGAGACATATAGATAGATAGATAGATAGATAGATAGATAGATAGATAGATAGATAGATAGATAGATAGATAGATAGATAGATAGATAGATAGATAGATAAATAGATAGATAGATAGATAGATAGATAGATAGATAGACACAGCAGCCAATGAGACTGTTCCTACACAGCAGCCAATGAAGATGTTCCTACACAGCAGCCATTGAGGATGTTCCTACACAGCAGCCAATGAAAATGTTCTTACACAGCAGCCAGATTGTGACATCACAGGGATGCTCTGTGATGTCACAATCTGGCTGCTGTGTACTGTAGGAACATTTTCATTGGCTGCTGTGTAGGAACATCCTCAATGGCTGCTGTGTAGGAACATCTTCATGTGCAGGAACATCTTCATCGTCCAGGAAGGGTATAAAAGGGGGCCGCGCCGCCCTGAGAGTCACTAGATAGATAGATAGAGATATAGACATATAGATAGATAGATAGATAGATAGATAGATAGATAGATAGATAGATAGATAGATAGATAGATAGATAGATAGATAGATAGATAGATAGATAGATAGATAGATAGACACAGCAGCCAATGAGACTGTTCCTACACAGCAGCCAATGAAGATGTTCCTACACAGCAGCCATTGAGGATGTTCCTACACAGCAGCCAATGAAAATGTTCTTACACAGCAGCCAGATTGTGACATCACAGGGATGCTCTGTGATGTCACAATCTGGCTGCTGTGTAGGAACATTTTCATTGGCTGCTGTGTAGGAACATCCTCAATGGCTGCTGTGTAGGAACATCTTCATCGTCCAGGAAGGGTATAAAGGGGGCCGCGCCGCCCTGAGAGTCACTAGATAGATAGATAGAGATAGAGACATATAGATAGATAGATAGATAGATAGATAGATAGATAGATAGATAGATAGATAGATAGATAGATAGATAGATAGATAGATAGATAGATAGATAGATAGATAGATAGATAGATAGATAGATAGATAGATAGACACAGCAGCCAATGAGACTGTTCCTACACAGCAGCCAATGAAGATGTTCCTACACAGCAGCCATTGAGGATGTTCCTACACAGCAGCCAATGAAAATGTTCTTACACAGCAGCCAGATTGTGACATCACAGGGATGCTCTGTGATGTCACAATCTGGCTGCTGTGTACTGTAGGAACATTTTCATTGGCTGCTGTGTAGGAACATCCTCAATGGCTGCTGTGTAGGAACATCTTCATGTGCAGGAACATCTTCATCGTCCAGGAAGGGTATAAAAGGGGGCCGCGCCGCCCTGAGAGTCACTAGATAGATAGATAGAGATATAGACATATAGATAGATAGATAGATAGATAGATAGATAGATAGATAGATAGATAGATAGATAGATAGATAGATAGATAGATAGATAGATAGATAGATAGATAGATAGATAGATAGATAGATAGACACAGCAGCCAATGAGACTGTTCCTACACAGCAGCCAATGAAGATGTTCCTACACAGCAGCCATTGAGGATGTTCCTACACAGCAGCCAATGAAAATGTTCTTACACAGCAGCCAGATTGTGACATCACAGGGATGCTCTGTGATGTCACAATCTGGCTGCTGTGTAGGAACATTTTCATTGGCTGCTGTGTAGGAACATCCTCAATGGCTGCTGTGTAGGAACATCTTCATCGTCCAGGAAGGGTATAAAGGGGGCCGCGCCGCCCTGAGAGTCACTAGATAGATAGATAGAGATAGAGACAGATAGATAGATAGATAGATAGATAGATAGATAGATAGATAGATAGATAGATAGATAGATAGATAGATAGATAGATAGATAGATAGATAGATAGATAGATAGATAGATAGATAGATAGATAGATAGACACAGCAGCCAATGAGACTGTTCCTACACAGCAGCCAATGAAGATGTTCCTACACAGCAGCCATTGAGGATGTTCCTACACAGCAGCCAATGAAAATGTTCTTACACAGCAGCCAGATTGTGACATCACAGGGATGCTCTGTGATGTCACAATCTGGCTGCTGTGTACTGTAGGAACATTTTCATTGGCTGCTGTGTAGGAACATCCTCAATGGCTGCTGTGTAGGAACATCTTCATGTGCAGGAACATCTTCATCGTCCAGGAAGGGTATAAAAGGGGGCCGCGCCGCCCTGAGAGTCACTAGATGGATAGATAGAGATAGAGACATATAGATAGATAGATAGATAGATAGATAGATAGATAGATAGATAGATAGATAGATAGATAGATAGATAGATAGATAGATAGATAGATAGATAGATAGACACAGCAGCCAATGAGACTGTTCCCACACAGCAGCCAATGAAGATGTTCCTACACAGCAGCCATTGAGGATGTTCCTACACAGCAGCCAATGAAAATGTTCTTACACAGCAGCCAGATTGTGACATCACAGGGATGCTCTGTGATGTCACAATCTGGCTGCTGTGTAGGAACATTTTCATTGGCTGCTGTGTAGGAACATCCTCAATGGCTGCTGTGTAGGAACATCTTCATGTGCAGGAACATCTTCATCGTCCAGGAAGGGTATAAAGGGGGCCGCGCCGCCCTGAGAGTCACTAGATAGATAGATAGAGATAGAGACATATAGATAGATAGATAGATAGATAGATAGACACAGCAGCCAATGAGACTGTTCCTACACAGCAGCCAATGAAGATGTTCCTACACAGCAGCCATTGAGGATGTTCCTACACAGCAGCCAATGAAAATGTTCTTACACAGCAGCCAGATTGTGACATCACAGGGATGCTCTGTGATGTCACAATCTGGCTGCTGTGTACTGTAGGAACATTTTCATTGGCTGCTGTGTAGGAACATCCTCAATGGCTGCTGTGTAGGAACATCTTCATGTGCAGGAACATCTTCATCGTCCAGGAAGGGTATAAAAGGGGGCCGCGCCGCCCTGAGAGTCACTAGATGGATAGATAGAGATAGAGACATATAGATAGATAGATAGATAGATAGATAGATAGATAGATAGATAGATAGATAGATAGATAGATAGATAGATAGATAGATAGATAGATAGATAGATAGATAGATAGATAGATAGACACAGCAGCCAATGAGACTGTTCCCACACAGCAGCCAATGAAGATGTTCCTACACAGCAGCCATTGAGGATGTTCCTACACAGCAGCCAATGAAAATGTTCTTACACAGCAGCCAGATTGTGACATCACAGGGATGCTCTGTGATGTCACAATCTGGCTGCTGTGTACTGTAGGAACATTTTCATTGGCTGCTGTGTAGGAACATCCTCAATGGCTGCTGTGTAGGAACATCTTCATGTGCAGGAACATCTTCATCGTCCAGGAAGGGTATAAAAGGGGGCCGCGCCGCCCTGAGAGTCACTAGATAGATAGATAGAGATAGAGACATATAGATAGATAGATAGATAGATAGATAGATAGATAGATAGATAGATAGATAGATAGATAGATAGATAGATAGATAAATAGATAGATAGATAGATAGATAGATAGATAGATAGATAGATAGATAGATAGACACAGCAGCCAATGAGACTGTTCCTACACAGCAGCCAATGAAGATGTTCCTACACAGCAGCCATTGAGGATGTTCCTACACAGCAACCAATGAAAATGTTCTTACACAGCAGCCAGATTGTGACATCACAGGGATGCTCTGTGATGTCACAATCTGGCTGCTGTGTAGGAACATTTTCATTGGCTGCTGTGTAGGAACATCCTCAATGGCTGCTGTGTAGGAACATCTTCATGTGCAGGAACATCTTCATCGTCCAGGAAGGGTATGAAAGGGGGCCGCGCCGCCCTGAGAGTCACTAGATAGATAGATAGAGATATAGATAGATAGATAGATAGATAGATAGATAGATAGATAGATAGATAGATAGATAGATAGATAGATAGATAGATAGATAGATAGATAGATAGATAGATAGATAGACACAGCAGCCAATGAGACTGTTCCTACACAGCAGCCAATGAAGATGTTCCTACACAGCAGCCATTGAGGATGTTCCTACACAGCAGCCAATGAAAATGTTCTTACACAGCAGCCAGATTGTGACATCACAGGGATGCTCTGTGATGTCACAATCTGGCTGCTGTGTAGGAACATTTTCATTGGCTGCTGTGTAGGAACATCCTCAATGGCTGCTGTGTAGGAACATCTTCATGTGCAGGAACATCTTCATCGTCCAGGAAGGGTATAAAAGGGGGCCGCGCCGCCCTGAGAGTCACTAGATAGATAGATAGAGATAGAGACATATAGATAGATAGATAGATAGATAGATAGATAGATAGATAGATAGATAGATAGATAGATAGATAGATAAATAGATAGATAGATAGATAGATAGATAGATAGATAGATAGATAGATAGATAGATAGACACAGCAGCCAATGAGACTGTTCCTACACAGCAGCCAATGAAGATGTTCCTACACAGCAGCCATTGAGGATGTTCCTACACAGCAGCCAATGAAAATGTTCTTACACAGCAGCCAGATTGTGACATCACAGGGATGCTCTGTGATGTCACAATCTGGCTGCTGTGTACTGTAGGAACATTTTCATTGGCTGCTGTGTAGGAACATCCTCAATGGCTGCTGTGTAGGAACATCTTCATGTGCAGGAACATCTTCATCGTCCAGGAAGGGTATAAAAGGGGGCCGCGCCGCCCTGAGAGTCACTAGATAGATAGATAGAGATATAGACATATAGATAGATAGATAGATAGATAGATAGATAGATAGATAGATAGATAGATAGATAGATAGATAGATAGATAGACACAGCAGCCAATGAGACTGTTCCTACACAGCAGCCAATGAAGATGTTCCTACACAGCAGCCATTGAGGATGTTCCTACACAGCAGCCAATGAAAATGTTCTTACACAGCAGCCAGATTGTGACATCACAGGGATGCTCTGTGATGTCACAATCTGGCTGCTGTGTAGGAACATTTTCATTGGCTGCTGTGTAGGAACATCCTCAATGGCTGCTGTGTAGGAACATCTTCATCGTCCAGGAAGGGTATAAAGGGGGCCGCGCCGCCCTGAGAGTCACTAGATAGATAGATAGAGATAGAGACATATAGATAGATAGATAGATAGATAGATAGATAGATAGATAGATAGATAGATAGATAGATAGATAGATAGATAGATAGATAGATAGATAGATAGATAGATAGATAGATAGATAGATAGATAGATAGATAGATAGATAGATAGACACAGCAGCCAATGAGACTGTTCCTACACAGCAGCCAATGAAGATGTTCCTACACAGCAGCCATTGAGGATGTTCCTACACAGCAGCCAATGAAAATGTTCTTACACAGCAGCCAGATTGTGACATCACAGGGATGCTCTGTGATGTCACAATCTGGCTGCTGTGTAGGAACATTTTCATTGGCTGCTGTGTAGGAACATCCTCAATGGCTGCTGTGTAGGAACATCTTCATGTGCAGGAACATCTTCATCGTCCAGGAAGGGTATGAAAGGGGGCCGCGCCGCCCTGAGAGTCACTAGATAGATAGATAGAGATAGAGACATATAGATAGATAGATAGATAGATAGATAGATAGATAGATAGATAGATAGATAGATAGATAGATAGATAGATAGATATATAGATAGACACAGCAGCCAATGAGACTGTTCCTACACAGCAGCCAATGAAGATGTTCCTACACAGCAGCCATTGAGGATGTTCCTACACAGCAGCCAATGAAAATGTTCTTACACAGCAGCCAGATTGTGACATCACAGGGATGCTCTGTGATGTCACAATCCGGCTGCTGTGTACTGTAGGAACATTTTCATTGGCTGCTGTGTAGGAACATCCTCAATGGCTGCTGTGTAGGAACATCTTCATGTGCAGGAACATCTTCATCGTCCAGGAAGGGTATAAAAGGGGGCCGCGCCGCCCTGAGAGTCACTAGATAGATAGATAGAGATATAGACATATAGATAGATAGATAGATAGATAGATAGATAGATAGATAGATAGATAGATAGATAGATAGATAGATAGATAGATAGATAGATAGATAGATAGATAGATAGATAGATAGACACAGCAGCCAATGAGACTGTTCCTACACAGCAGCCAATGAAGATGTTCCTACACAGCAGCCATTGAGGATGTTCCTACACAGCAGCCAATGAAAATGTTCTTACACAGCAGCCAGATTGTGACATCACAGGGATGCTCTGTGATGTCACAATCTGGCTGCTGTGTAGGAACATTTTCATTGGCTGCTGTGTAGGAACATCCTCAATGGCTGCTGTGTAGGAACATCTTCATGTGCAGGAACATCTTCATCGTCCAGGAAGGGTATAAAGGGGGCCGCGCCGCCCTGAGAGTCACTAGATAGATAGATAGAGATAGAGACATATAGATAGATAGATAGATAGATAGATAGATAGATAGATAGATAGATAGATAGATAGATAGATAGATAGATAGATAGATAGATAGATAGACACAGCAGCCAATGAGACTGGTCCCACACAGCAGCCAATGAAGATGTTCCTACACAGCAGCCATTGAGGATGTTCCTACACAGCAGCCAATGAAAATGTTCTTACACAGCAGCCAGATTGTGACATCACAGGGATGCTCTGTGATGTCACAATCTGGCTGCTGTGTACTGTAGGAACATTTTCATTGGCTGCTGTGTAGGAACATCCTCAATGGCTGCTGTGTAGGAACATCTTCATGTGCAGGAACATCTTCATCGTCCAGGAAGGGTATAAAAGGGGGCCGCGCCGCCCTGAGAGTCACTAGATAGATAGATAGAGATAGAGACATATAGATAGATAGATAGATAGATAGATAGATAGATAGATAGATAGATAGATAGATAGATAGATAGATAGATAGATATATAAATAGATAGATAGATAGATAGATAGACACAGCAGCCAATGAGACTGTTCCTACACAGCAGCCAATGAAGATGTTCCTACACAGCAGCCATTGAGGATGTTCCTACACAGCAGCCAATGAAAATGTTCTTACACAGCAGCCAGATTGTGACATCACAGGGATGCTCTGTGATGTCACAATCTGGCTGCTGTGTACTGTAGGAACATTTTCATTGGCTGCTGTGTAGGAACATCCTCAATGGCTGCTGTGTAGGAACATCTTCATTTGCAGGAACATCTTCATCGTCCAGGAAGGGTATAAAAGGGGGCCGCGCCGCCCTGAGAGTCACTAGATAGATAGATAGAGATAGAGACATATAGATAGATAGATAGATAGATAGATAGATAGATAGATAGATAGATAGATAGATAGATAGATAGATAGATAGACACAGCAGCCAATGAGACTGTTCCTACACAGCAGCCAATGAAGATGTTCCTACACAGCAGCCATTGAGGATGTTCCTACACAGCAGCCAATGAAAATGTTCTTACACAGCAGCCAGATTGTGACATCACAGGGATGCTCTGTGATGTCACAATCTGGCTGCTGTGTAGGAACATTTTCATTGGCTGCTGTGTAGGAACATCCTCAATGGCTGCTGTGTAGGAACATCTTCATGTGCAGGAACATCTTCATCGTCCAGGAAGGGTATTAAAGGGGGCCGCGCCGCCCTGAGAGTCACTAGATAGATAGATAGAGATAGAGACATATAGATAGATAGATAGATAGATAGATAGATAGATAGATAGACACAGCAGCCAATGAGACTGTTCCTACACAGCAGCCAATGAAGATGTTCCTACACAGCAGCCATTGAGGATGTTCCTACACAGCAGCCAATGAAAATGTTCTTACACAGCAGCCAGATTGTGACATCACAGGGATGCTCTGTGATGTCACAATCTGGCTGCTGTGTAGGAACATTTTCATTGGCTGCTGTGTAGGAACATCCTCAATGGCTGCTGTGTAGGAACATCTTCATGTGCAGGAACATCTTCATCGTCCAGGAAGGGTATGAAAGGGGGCCGCGCCGCCCTGAGAGTCACTAGATAGATAGATAGAGATAGAGACATATAGATAGATAGATAGATAGATAGATAGATAGATAGATAGATAGATAGATAGATAGATAGATAGATAGATAGATAGATAGATAGATAGATAGATAGATAGATAGATATATAGATAGACACAGCAGCCAATGAGACTGTTCCTACACAGCAGCCAATGAAGATGTTCCTACACAGCAGCCATTGAGGATGTTCCTACACAGCAGCCAATGAAAATGTTCTTACACAGCAGCCAGATTGTGACATCACAGGGATGCTCTGTGATGTCACAATCTGGCTGCTGTGTACTGTAGGAACATTTTCATTGGCTGCTGTGTAGGAACATCCTCAATGGCTGCTGTGTAGGAACATCTTCATGTGCAGGAACATCTTCATCGTCCAGGAAGGGTATAAAAGGGGGCCGCGCCGCCCTGAGAGTCACTAGATAGATAGATAGAGATAGAGACATATAGATAGATAGATAGATAGATAGATAGATAGATAGATAGATAGATAGATAGATAGATAGATAGATAGATAAATAGATAGATAGATAGATAGATAGATAGATAGATAGATAGACACAGCAGCCAATGAGACTGT
Source organism: Borostomias antarcticus (assembly GCF_949987555.1). Taxonomy (NCBI): domain Eukaryota; kingdom Metazoa; phylum Chordata; class Actinopteri; order Stomiiformes; family Stomiidae; genus Borostomias; species Borostomias antarcticus. Next base: position 918,147 of record NW_028176195.1, read on the forward strand.
TCCTACACAGCAGCCAATGAAGATGTTCCTACACAGCAGCCATTGAGGATGTTCCTACACAGCAGCCAATGAAAATGTTCTTACACAGCAGCCAGATTGTGACATCACAGGGATGCTCTGTGATGTCACAATCTGGCTGCTGTGTACTGTAGGAACATTTTCATTGGCTGCTGTGTAGGAACATCCTCAATGGCTGCTGTGTAGGAACATCTTCATGTGCAGGAACATCTTCATCGTCCAGGAAGGGTATAAAAGGGGGCCGCGCCGCCCTGAGAGTCACTAGATAGATAGATAGAGATAGAGACATATAGATAGATAGATAGATAGATAGATAGATAGATAGATAGATAGATAGATAGATAGATAGATAGATAGATAGATAGATAGATAGATAGATAGATAGATAGATAGATAGATAGATAGATAGATAGATAGATAGATAGATAGATAGACACAGCAGCCAATGAGACTGTTCCTACACAGCAGCCAATGAAGATGTTCCTACACAGCAGCCATTGAGGATGTTCCTACACAGCAGCCAATGAAAATGTTCTTACACAGCAGCCAGATTGTGACATCACAGGGATGCTCTGTGATGTCACAATCTGGCTGCTGTGTAGGAACATTTTCATTGGCTGCTGTGTAGGAACATCCTCAATGGCTGCTGTGTAGGAACATCTTCATGTGCAGGAACATCTTCATCGTCCAGGAAGGGTATGAAAGGGGGCCGCGCCGCCCTGAGAGTCACTAGATAGATAGATAGAGATAGAGACATATAGATAGATAGATAGATAGATAGATAGATAGACACAGCAGCCAATGAGACTGTTCCTACACAGCAGCCAATGAAGATGTTCCTACACAGCAGCCATTGAGGATGTTCCTACACAGCAGCCAATGAAAATGTTCTTACACAGCAGCCAGATTGTGACATCACAGGGATGCTCTGTGATGTCACAATCTGGCTGCTGTGTAGGAACATTTTCATTGGCTGCTGTGTAGGAACATCCTCAATGGCTGCTGTGTAGGAACATCTTCATGTGCAGGAACATCTTCATCGTCCAGGAAGGGTATGAAAGGGGGCCGCGCCGCCCTGAGAGTCACTAGATAGATAGATAGAGATAGAGACATATAGATAGATAGATAGATAGATAGATAGATAGATAGATAGATAGATAGATAGATAGATAGATAGATAGATAGATAGATAGATAGATAGATAGATAGATAGATAGATAGATATATAGATAGACACAGCAGCCAATGAGACTGTTCCTACACAGCAGCCAATGAAGATGTTCCTACACAGCAGCCATTGAGGATGTTCCTACACAGCAGCCAATGAAAATGTTCTTACACAGCAGCCAGATTGTGACATCACAGGGATGCTCTGTGATGTCACAATCTGGCTGCTGTGTACTGTAGGAACATTTTCATTGGCTGCTGTGTAGGAACATCCTCAATGGCTGCTGTGTAGGAACATCTTCATGTGCAGGAACATCTTCATCGTCCAGGAAGGGTATAAAAGGGGGCCGCGCCGCCCTGAGAGTCACTAGATAGATAGATAGAGATAGAGACATATAGATAGATAGATAGATAGATAGATAGATAGATAGATAGATAGATAGATAGATAGATAGATAGATAGACACAGCAGCCAATGAGACTGTTCCTACACAGCAGCCAATGAAGATGTTCCTACACAGCAGCCATTGAGGATGTTCCTACACAGCAGCCAATGAAAATGTTCTTACACAGCAGCCAGATTGTGACATCACAGGGATGCTCTGTGATGTCACAATCTGGCTGCTGTGTAGGAACATTTTCATTGGCTGCTGTGTAGGAACATCCTCAATGGCTGCTGTGTAGGAACATCTTCATGTGCAGGAACATCTTCATCGTCCAGGAAGGGTATAAAAGGGGGCCGCGCCGCCCTGAGAGTCACTAGATGGATAGATAGAGATAGAGACATATAGATAGATAGATAGATAGATAGATAGATAGATAGATAGATAGATAGATAGATAGATAGATAGATAGATAGATAGATAGATAGATAGATAGATAGATAGATAGATAGATAGATAGATAGATAGACACAGCAGCCAATGAGACTGTTCCCACACAGCAGCCAATGAAGATGTTCCTACACAGCAGCCATTGAGGATGTTCCTACACAGCAGCCAATGAAAATGTTCTTACACAGCAGCCAGATTGTGACATCACAGGGATGCTCTGTGATGTCACAATCTGGCTGCTGTGTACTGTAGGAACATTTTCATTGGCTGCTGTGTAGGAACATCCTCAATGGCTGCTGTGTAGGAACATCTTCATGTGCAGGAACATCTTCATCGTCCAGGAAGGGTATAAAAGGGGGCCGCGCCGCCCTGAGAGTCACTAGATAGATAGATAGAGATAGAGACATATAGATAGATAGATAGATAGATAGATAGATAGATAGATAGATAGATAGATAGATAGATAGATAGATAGATAGATAGATAGATAGATAGATAGATAGATAGATAGATATATAAATAGATAGATAGATAGATAGATAGATAGATAGACACAGCAGCCAATGAGACTGTTCCTCCACAGCAGCCAATGAAGATGTTCCTACACAGCAGCCATTGAGGATGTTCCTACACAGCAGCCAATGAAAATGTTCTTACACAGCAGCCAGATTGTGACATCACAGGGATGCTCTGTGATGTCACAATCTGGCTGCTGTGTACTGTAGGAACATTTTCATTGGCTGCTGTGTAGGAACATCCTCAATGGCTGCTGTGTAGGAACATCTTCATGTGCAGGAACATCTTCATCGTCCAGGAAGGGTATAAAAGGGGGCCGCGCCGCCCTGAGAGTCACTAGATAGATAGATAGAGATAGAGACATATAGATAGATAGATAGATAGATAGATAGATAGATAGATAGATAGATAGATAGATAGATAGATAGATAGATAGATAGATAGATAGATAGATAGATAGATAGATAGACACAGCAGCCAATGAGACTGTTCCTACACAGCAGCCAATGAAGATGTTCCTACACAGCAGCCATTGAGGATGTTCCTACACAGCAGCCAATGAAAATGTTCTTACACAGCAGCCAGATTGTGACATCACAGGGATGCTCTGTGATGTCACAATCTGGCTGCTGTGTAGGAACATTTTCATTGGCTGCTGTGTAGGAACATCCTCAATGGCTGCTGTGTAGGAACATCTTCATGTGCAGGAACATCTTCATCGTCCAGGAAGGGTATGAAAGGGGGCCGCGCCGCCCTGAGAGTCACTAGATAGATAGATAGAGATAGAGACATATAGATAGATAGATAGATAGATAGATAGACACAGCAGCCAATGAGACTTTTCCTACACAGCAGCCAATGAAGATGTTCCTACACAGCAGCCATTGAGGATGTTCCTACACAGCAGCCAATGAAAATGTTCTTACACAGCAGCCAGATTGTGACATCACAGGGATGCTCTGTGATGTCACAATCTGGCTGCTGTGTAGGAACATTTTCATTGGCTGCTGTGTAGGAACATCCTCAATGGCTGCTGTGTAGGAACATCTTCATGTGCAGGAACATCTTCATCGTCCAGGAAGGGTATAAAAGGGGGCCGCGCCGCCCTGAGAGTCACTAGATGGATAGATAGAGATAGAGACATATAGATAGATAGATAGATAGATAGATAGATAGATAGATAGATAGATAGATAGATAGATAGATAGATAGATAGATAGATAGATAGATAGATAGATAGATAGATAGATAGATAGATAGATAGATAGACACAGCAGCCAATGAGACTGTTCCCACACAGCAGCCAATGAAGATGTTCCTACACAGCAGCCATTGAGGATGTTCCTACACAGCAGCCAATGAAAATGTTCTTACACAGCAGCCAGATTGTGACATCACAGGGATGCTTTGTGATGTCACAATCTGGCTGCTGTGTACTGTAGGAACATTTTCATTGGCTGCTGTGTAGGAACATCCTCAATGGCTGCTGTGTAGGAACATCTTCATGTGCAGGAACATCTTCATCGTCCAGGAAGGGTATGAAAGGGGGCCGCGCCGCCCTGAGAGTCACTAGATAGATAGATAGAGATAGAGACATATAGATAGATAGATAGATAGATAGATAGATAGATAGACACAGCAGCCAATGAGACTTTTCCTACACAGCAGCCAATGAAGATGTTCCTACACAGCAGCCATTGAGGATGTTCCTACACAGCAGCCAATGAAAATGTTCTTACACAGCAGCCAGATTGTGACATCACAGGGATGCTCTGTGATGTCACAATCTGGCTGCTGTGTAGGAACATTTTCATTGGCTGCTGTGTAGGAACATCCTCAATGGCTGCTGTGTAGGAACATCTTCATGTGCAGGAACATCTTCATCGTCCAGGAAGGGTATAAAAGGGGGCCGCGCCGCCCTGAGAGTCACTAGATCGATAGATAGAGATAGAGACATATAGATAGATAGATAGATAGATAGATAGATAGATAGATAGATAGATAGATAGACACAGCAGCCAATGAGACTGTTCCCACACAGCAGCCAATGAAGATGTTCCTACACAGCAGCCATTGAGGATGTTCCTACACAGCAGCCAATGAAAATGTTCTTACACAGCAGCCAGATTGTGACATCACAGGGATGCTTTGTGATGTCACAATCTGGCTGCTGTGTACTGTAGGAACATTTTCATTGGCTGCTGTGTAGGAACATCCTCAATGGCTGCTGTGTAGGAACATCTTCATGTGCAGGAACATCTTCATCGTCCAGGAAGGGTATAAAAGGGGGCCGCGCCGCCCTGAGAGTCACTAGATAGATAGATAGAGATAGAGACATATAGATAGATAGATAGATAGATAGATAGATAGATAGATAGATAGATAGATAGATAGATAGATAGATAGATAGATAGATAGATAGATAGATAGATAGATAGATAGACACAGCAGCCAATGAGACTGTTCCTACACAGCAGCCAATGAAGATGTTCCTACACAGCAGCCATTGAGGATGTTCCTACACAGCAGCCAATGAAAATGTTCTTACACAGCAGCCAGATTGTGACATCACAGGGATGCTCTGTGATGTCACAATCTGGCTGCTGTGTACTGTAGGAACATTTTCATTGGCTGCTGTGTAGGAACATCCTCAATGGCTGCTGTGTAGGAACATCTTCATGTGCAGGAACATCTTCATCGTCCAGGAAGGGTATAAAAGGGGGCCGCGCCGCCCTGAGAGTCACTAGATGGATAGATAGAGATAGAGACATATAGATAGATAGATAGATAGATAGATAGATAGATAGATAGATAGATAGATAGATAGATAGATAGATAGATAGATAGATAGATAGATAGATAGATAGATAGACACAGCAGCCAATGAGACTGTTCCCACACAGCAGCCAATGAAGATGTTCCTACACAGCAGCCATTGAGGATGTTCCTACACAGCAGCCAATGAAAATGTTCTTACACAGCAGCCAGATTGTGACATCACAGGGATGCTCTGTGATGTCACAATCTGGCTGCTGTGTAGGAACATTTTCATTGGCTGCTGTGTAGGAACATCCTCAATGGCTGCTGTGTAGGAACATCTTCATGTGCAGGAACATCTTCATCGTCCAGGAAGGGTATAAAGGGGGCCGCGCCGCCCTGAGAGTCACTAGATAGATAGATAGAGATAGAGACATATAGATAGATAGATAGATAGATAGATAGGTAGATAGATAGATAGACACAGCAGCCAATGAGACTGTTCCTACACAGCAGCCAATGAAGATGTTCCTACACAGCAGCCATTGAGGATGTTCCTACACAGCAGCCAATGAAAATGTTCTTACACAGCAGCCAGATTGTGACATCACAGGGATGCTCTGTGATGTCACAATCTGGCTGCTGTGTACTGTAGGAACATTTTCATTGGCTGCTGTGTAGGAACATCCTCAATGGCTGCTGTGTAGGAACATCTTCATGTGCAGGAACATCTTCATCGTCCAGGAAGGGTATAAAAGGGGGCCGCGCCGCCCTGAGAGTCACTAGATGGATAGATAGAGATAGAGACATATAGATAGATAGATAGATAGATAGATAGATAGATAGATAGATAGATAGATAGATAGATAGATAGATAGATAGATAGATAGATAGATAGATAGACACAGCAGCCAATGAGACTGTTCCCACACAGCAGCCAATGAAGATGTTCCTACACAGCAGCCATTGAGGATGTTCCTACACAGCAGCCAATGAAAATGTTCTTACACAGCAGCCAGATTGTGACATCACAGGGATGCTCTGTGATGTCACAATCTGGCTGCTGTGTAGGAACATTTTCATTGGCTGCTGTGTAGGAACATCCTCAATGGCTGCTGTGTAGGAACATCTTCATGTGCAGGAACATCTTCATCGTCCAGGAAGGGTATAAAAGGGGGCCGCGCCGCCCTGAGAGTCACTAGATAGATAGATAGAGATAGAGACATATAGATAGATAGATAGATAGATAGATAGATAGATAGATAGATAGATAGATAGATAGATAGATAGATAGATAGATAGATAGATAGATAGATAGATAGATAGATAGATAGATAGATAGATAGATAAATAGATAGATAGATAGATAGATAGATAGATAGACACAGCAGCCAATGAGACTGTTCCTACACAGCAGCCAATGAAGATGTTCCTACACAGCAGCCATTGAGGATGTTCCTACACAGCAGCCAATGAAAATGTTCTTACACAGCAGCCAGATTGTGACATCACAGGGATGCTCTGTGATGTCACAATCTGGCTGCTGTGTACTGTAGGAACATTTTCATTGGCTGCTGTGTAGGAACATCCTCAATGGCTGCTGTGTAGGAACATCTTCATGTGCAGGAACATCTTCATCGTCCAGGAAGGGTATAAAAGGGGGCCGCGCCGCCCTGAGAGTCACTAGATAGATAGATAGAGATATAGACATATAGATAGATAGATAGATAGATAGATAGATAGATAGATAGATAGATAGATAGATAGATAGATAGATAGATAGATAGATAGATAGATAGATAGATAGATAGATAGATAGATAGATAGATAGACACAGCAGCCAATGAGACTGTTCCTACACAGCAGCCAATGAAGATGTTCCTACACAGCAGCCATTGAGGATGTTCCTACACAGCAGCCAATGAAAATGTTCTTACACAGCAGCCAGATTGTGACATCACAGGGATGCTCTGTGATGTCACAATCTGGCTGCTGTGTAGGAACATTTTCATTGGCTGCTGTGTAGGAACATCCTCAATGGCTGCTGTGTAGGAACATCTTCATGTGCAGGAACATCTTCATCGTCCAGGAAGGGTATGAAAGGGGGCCGCGCCGCCCTGAGAGTCACTAGATAGATAGATAGAGATAGAGACATATAGATAGATAGATAGATAGATAGATAGATAGATAGATAGATAGATAGATAGATAGATAGATAGATAGATAGATAGATAGATAGATAGATAGATAGATAGATAGATAGATAGACACAGCAGCCAATGAGACTGTTCCCACACAGCAGCCAATGAAGATGTTCCTACACAGCAGCCATTGAGGATGTTCCTACACAGCAGCCAATGAAAATGTTCTTACACAGCAGCCAGATTGTGACATCACAGGGATGCTCTGTGATGTCACAATCTGGCTGCTGTGTACTGTAGGAACATTTTCATTGGCTGCTGTGTAGGAACATCCTCAATGGCTGCTGTGTAGGAACATCTTCATGTGCAGGAACATCTTCATCGTCCAGGAAGGGTATAAAAGGGGGCCGCGCCGCCCTGAGAGTCACTAGATAGATAGATAGAGACATATAGATAGATAGATAGATAGATAGATAGATAGATAGATAGATAGATAGATAGATAGATAGATAGATAGATAGATAGATAGATAGATAGATAGATAGATAGATAGATAGATAGATAGATAGATAAATAGATAGATAGATAGATAGATAGATAGACACAGCAGCCAATGAGACTGTTCCTACACAGCAGCCAATGAAGATGTTCCTACACAGCAGCCATTGAGGATGTTCCTACACAGCAGCCAATGAAAATGTTCTTACACAGCAGCCAGATTGTGACATCACAGGGATGCTCTGTGATGTCACAATCTGGCTGCTGTGTACTGTAGGAACATTTTCATTGGCTGCTGTGTAGGAACATCCTCAATGGCTGCTGTGTAGGAACATCTTCATGTGCAGGAACATCTTCATCGTCCAGGAAGGGTATAAAAGGGGGCCGCGCCGCCCTGAGAGTCACTAGATAGATAGATAGAGATAGAGACATATAGATAGATAGATAGATAGATAGATAGATAGATAGATAGATAGATAGATAGATAGATAGATAGATAGATAGATAGATAGATAGATAGATAGATAGATAGATAGATAGATAGACACAGCAGCCAATGAGACTGTTCCCACACAGCAGCCAATGAAGATGTTCCTACACAGCAGCCATTGAGGATGTTCCTACACAGCAGCCAATGAAAATGTTCTTACACAGCAGCCAGATTGTGACATCACAGGGATGCTCTGTGATGTCACAATCTGGCTGCTGTGTACTGTAGGAACATTTTCATTGGCTGCTGTGTAGGAACATCCTCAATGGCTGCTGTGTAGGAACATCTTCATGTGCAGGAACATCTTCATCGTCCAGGAAGGGTATAAAAGGGGGCCGCGCCGCCCTGAGAGTCACTAGATAGATAGATAGAGATAGAGACATATAGATAGATAGATAGATAGATAGATAGATAGATAGATAGATAGATAGATAGATAGATAGATAGATAGATAGATAGATAGATAGATAGATAGATAGATAGATAAATAGATAGATAGATAGATAGATAGATAGATAGATAGATAGATAGACACAGCAGCCAATGAGACTGTTCCTACACAGCAGCCAATGAAGATGTTCCTACACAGCAGCCATTGAGGATGTTCCTACACAGCAGCCAATGAAAATGTTCTTACACAGCAGCCAGATTGTGACATCACAGGGATGCTCTGTGATGTCACAATCTGGCTGCTGTGTAGGAACATTTTCATTGGCTGCTGTGTAGGAACATCCTCAATGGCTGCTGTGTAGGAACATCTTCATGTGCAGGAACATCTTCATCGTCCAGGAAGGGTATGAAAGGGGGCCGCGCCGCCCTGAGAGTCACTAGATAGATAGATAGAGATAGAGACATATAGATAGATAGATAGATAGATAGATAGATAGATAGATAGATAGATAGATAGATAGATAGATAGATAGATAGATAGATAGATAGATAGATAGATAGATAGATAGATAGATAGACACAGCAGCCAATGAGACTGTTCCCACACAGCAGCCAATGAAGATGTTCCTACACAGCAGCCATTGAGGATGTTCCTACACAGCAGCCAATGAAAATGTTCTTACACAGCAGCCAGATTGTGACATCACAGGGATGCTCTGTGATGTCACAATCTGGCTGCTGTGTACTGTAGGAACATTTTCATTGGCTGCTGTGTAGGAACATCCTCAATGGCTGCTGTGTAGGAACATCTTCATGTGCAGGAACATCTTCATCGTCCAGGAAGGGTATAAAAGGGGGCCGCGCCGCCCTGAGAGTCACTAGATAGATAGATAGAGATAGAGACATATAGATAGATAGATAGATAGATAGATAGATAGATAGATAGATAGATAGATAGATAGATAGATAGATAGATAGATAGATAGATAGATAGATAGATAGATAAATAGATAGATAGATAGATAGATAGATAGATAGATAGATAGATAGATAGATAGATAGATAGATAGATAGATAGACACAGCAGCCAATGAGACTGTTCCTACACAGCAGCCAATGAAGATGTTCCTACACAGCAGCCATTGAGGATGTTCCTACACAGCAGCCAATGAAAATGTTCTTACACAGCAGCCAGATTGTGACATCACAGGGATGCTCTGTGATGTCACAATCTGGCTGCTGTGTACTGTAGGAACATTTTCATTGGCTGCTGTGTAGGAACATCCTCAATGGCTGCTGTGTAGGAACATCTTCATGTGCAGGAACATCTTCATCGTCCAGGAAGGGTATAAAAGGGGGCCGCGCCGCCCTGAGAGTCACTAGATAGATAGATAGAGATAGAGACATATAGATAGATAGATAGATAGATAGATAGATAGATAGATAGATAGATAGATAGATAGATAGATAGATAGATAGATAGATAGATAGATAGATAGATAGATAGATAGATAGATAGACACAGCAGCCAATGAGACTGTTCCCACACAGCAGCCAATGAAGATGTTCCTACACAGCAGCCATTGAGGATGTTCCTACACAGCAGCCAATGAAAATGTTCTTACACAGCAGCCAGATTGTGACATCACAGGGATGCTCTGTGATGTCACAATCTGGCTGCTGTGTACTGTAGGAACATTTTCATTGGCTGCTGTGTAGGAACATCCTCAATGGCTGCTGTGTAGGAACATCTTCATGTGCAGGAACATCTTCATCGTCCAGGAAGGGTATAAAAGGGGGCCGCGCCGCCCTGAGAGTCACTAGATAGATAGATAGAGATAGAGACATATAGATAGATAGATAGATAGATAGATAGATAGATAGATAGATAGATAGATAGATAGATAGATAGATAGATAGATAGATAGATAGATAGATAGATAGATAGACACAGCAGCCAATGAGACTGTTCCCACACAGCAGCCAATGAAGATGTTCCTACACAGCAGCCATTGAGGATGTTCCTACACAGCAGCCAATGAAAATGTTCTTACACAGCAGCCAGATTGTGACATCACAGGGATGCTCTGTGATGTCACAATCTGGCTGCTGTGTACTGTAGGAACATTTTCATTGGCTGCTGTGTAGGAACATCCTCAATGGCTGCTGTGTAGGAACATCTTCATGTGCAGGAACATCTTCATCGTCCAGGAAGGGTATAAAAGGGGGCCGCGCCGCCCTGAGAGTCACTAGATAGATAGATAGAGATAGAGACATATAGATAGATAGATAGATAGATAGATAGATAGATAGATAGATAGATAGATAGATAGATAGATGGATAGATAGATAGATAAATAGATAGATAGATAGATAGATAGATAGACACAGCAGCCAATGAGACTGTTCCTACACAGCAGCCAATGAAGATGTTCCTACACAGCAGCCATTGAGGATGTTCCTACACAGCAGCCAATGAAAATGTTCTTACACAGCAGCCAGATTGTGACATCACAGGGATGCTCTGTGATGTCACAATCTGGCTGCTGTGTAGGAACATTTTCATTGGCTGCTGTGTAGGAACATCCTCAATGGCTGCTGTGTAGGAACATCTTCATGTGCAGGAACATCTTCATCGTCCAGGAAGGGTATGAAAGGGGGCCGCGCCGCCCTGAGAGTCACTAGATAGATAGATAGAGATAGAGACATATAGATAGATAGATAGATAGATAGATAGATAGATAGATAGATAGATAGATAGATAGATAGATAGATAGATAGATAGATAGATAGATAGATAGATAGATAGATAGATAGATAGATAGATAGACACAGCAGCCAATGAGACTGTTCCCACACAGCAGCCAATGAAGATGTTCCTACACAGCAGCCATTGAGGATGTTCCTACACAGCAGCCAATGAAAATGTTCTTACACAGCAGCCAGATTGTGACATCACAGGGATGCTCTGTGATGTCACAATCTGGCTGCTGTGTACTGTAGGAACATTTTCATTGGCTGCTGTGTAGGAACATCCTCAATGGCTGCTGTGTAGGAACATCTTCATGTGCAGGAACATCTTCATCGTCCAGGAAGGGTATAAAAGGGGGCCGCGCCCCCTGAGAGTCACTAGATAGATAGATAGAGATAGAGACATATAGATAGATAGATAGATAGATAGATAGATAGATAGATAGATAGATAGATAGATAGATAGATAGATAGATAGATAGATAGATAGATAGATAGATAGATAGATAGATAGATACAGCAGCCAATGAGACTGTTCCTACACAGCAGCCAATGAAGATGTTCCTACACAGCAGCCATTGAGGATGTTCCTACACAGCAGCCAATGAAAATGTTCTTACACAGCAGCCAGATTGTGACATCACAGGGATGCTCTGTGATGTCACAATCTGGCTGCTGTGTACTGTAGGAACATTTTCATTGGCTGCTGTGTAGGAACATCCTCAATGGCTGCTGTGTAGGAACATCTTCATGTGCAGGAACATCTTCATCGTCCAGGAAGGGTATAAAAGGGGGCCGCGCCGCCCTGAGAGTCACTAGATAGATAGATAGAGATAGAGACATATAGATAGATAGATAGATAGATAGATAGATAGATAGATAGATAGATAGATAGATAGACACAGCAGCCAATGAGACTGTTCCCACACAGCAGCCAATGAAGATGTTCCTACACAGCAGCCATTGAGGATGTTCCTACACAGCAGCCAATGAAAATGTTCTTACACAGCAGCCAGATTGTGACATCACAGGGATGCTCTGTGATGTCACAATCTGGCTGCTGTGTACTGTAGGAACATTTTCATTGGCTGCTGTGTAGGAACATCCTCAATGGCTGCTGTGTAGGAACATCTTCATGTGCAGGAACATCTTCATCGTCCAGGAAGGGTATAAAAGGGGGCCGCGCCGCCCTGAGAGTCACTAGATAGATAGATAGAGATAGAGACATATAGATAGATAGATAGATAGATAGATAGATAGATAGATAGATAGATAGATAGATAGATAGATAGATAGATAGATAGATAGATAGATAGATAGATAGATAGATAGATAGATAGATAGATAGACACAGCAGCCAATGAGACTGTTCCTACACAGCAGCCAATGAAGATGTTCCTACACAGCAGCCATTGAGGATGTTCCTACACAGCAGCCAATGAAAATGTTCTTACACAGCAGCCAGATTGTGACATCACAGGGATGCTCTGTGATGTCACAATCTGGCTGCTGTGTAGGAACATTTTCATTGGCTGCTGTGTAGGAACATCCTCAATGGCTGCTGTGTAGGAACATCTTCATGTGCAGGAACATCTTCATCGTCCAGGAAGGGTATAAAAGGGGGCCGCGCCGCCCTGAGAGTCACTAGATGGATAGATAGAGATAGAGACATATAGATAGATAGATAGATAGATAGATAGATAGATAGATAGATAGATAGATAGATAGATAGATAGATAGATAGATAGATAGATAGATAGATAGATAGATAGACACAGCAGCCAATGAGACTGTTCCCACACAGCAGCCAATGAAGATGTTCCTACACAGCAGCCATTGAGGATGTTCCTACACAGCAGCCAATGAAAATGTTCTTACACAGCAGCCAGATTGTGACATCACAGGGATGCTCTGTGATGTCACAATCTGGCTGCTGTGTACTGTAGGAACATTTTCATTGGCTGCTGTGTAGGAACATCCTCAATGGCTGCTGTGTAGGAACATCTTCATGTGCAGGAACATCTTCATCGTCCAGGAAGGGTATAAAAGGGGGCCGCGCCGCCCTGAGAGTCACTAGATAGATAGATAGAGATAGAGACATATAGATAGATAGATAGATAGATAGATAGATAGATAGATAGATAGATAGATAGATAGATAGATAGATAGATAAATAGATAGATAGATAGATAGATAGATAGACACAGCAGCCAATGAGACTGTTCCTACACAGCAGCCAATGAAGATGTTCCTACACAACAGCCATTGAGGATGTTCCTACACAGCAGCCAATGAAAATGTTCTTACACAGCAGCCAGATTGTGACATCACAGGGATGCTCTGTGATGTCACAATCTGGCTGCTGTGTAGGAACATTTTCATTGGCTGCTGTGTAGGAACATCCTCAATGGCTGCTGTGTAGGAACATCTTCATGTGCAGGAACATCTTCATCGTCCAGGAAGGGTATAAAAGGGGGCCGCGCCGCCCTGAGAGTCACTAGATGGATAGATAGAGATAGAGACATATAGATAGATAGATAGATAGATAGATAGATAGATAGATAGATAGATAGATAGATAGATAGATAGATAGATAGATAGATAGATAGATAGATAGATAGATAGATAGATAGATAGATAGATAGATAGATAGATAGATAGATAGACACAGCAGCCAATGAGACTGTTCCCACACAGCAGCCAATGAAGATGTTCCTACACAGCAGCCATTGAGGATGTTCCTACACAGCAGCCAATGAAAATGTTCTTACACAGCAGCCAGATTGTGACATCACAGGGATGCTCTGTGATGTCACAATCTGGCTGCTGTGTACTGTAGGAACATTTTCATTGGCTGCTGTGTAGGAACATCCTCAATGGCTGCTGTGTAGGAACATCTTCATGTGCAGGAACATCTTCATCGTCCAGGAAGGGTATAAAAGGGGGCCGCGCCGCCCTGAGAGTCACTAGATAGATAGATAGAGATAGAGACATATAGATAGATAGATAGATAGATAGATAGATAGATAGATAGATAGATAGATAGATAGATAGATAGATGGATAGATAAATAGATAGATAGATAGATAGATAGATAGATAGATAGATAGATAGATAGATAGACACAGCAGCCAATGAGACTGTTCCTACACAGCAGCCAATGAAGATGTTCCTACACAGCAGCCATTGAGGATGTTCCTACACAGCAGCCAATGAAAATGTTCTTACACAGCAGCCAGATTGTGACATCACAGGGATGCTCTGTGATGTCACAATCTGGCTGCTGTGTAGGAACATTTTCATTGGCTGCTGTGTAGGAACATCCTCAATGGCTGCTGTGTAGGAACATCTTCATGTGCAGGAACATCTTCATCGTCCAGGAAGGGTATAAAGGGGGCCGCGCCGCCCTGAGAGTCACTAGATAGATAGATAGAGATAGAGACATATAGATAGATAGATAGATAGATAGATAGACACAGCAGCCAATGAGACTGTTCCTACACAGCAGCCAATGAAGATGTTCCTACACAGCAGCCATTGAGGATGTTCCTACACAGCAGCCAATGAAAATGTTCTTACACAGCAGCCAGATTGTGACATCACAGGGATGCTCTGTGATGTCACAATCTGGCTGCTGTGTAGGAACATTTTCATTGGCTGCTGTGTAGGAACATCCTCAATGGCTGCTGTGTAGGAACATCTTCATGTGCAGGAACATCTTCATCGTCCAGGAAGGGTATGAAAGGGGGCCGCGCCGCCCTGAGAGTCACTAGATAGATAGATAGAGATAGAGACATATAGATAGATAGATAGATAGATAGATAGACACAGCAGCCAATGAGACTTTTCCTACACAGCAGCCAATGAAGATGTTCCTACACAGCAGCCATTGAGGATGTTCCTACACAGCAGCCAATGAAAATGTTCTTACACAGCAGCCAGATTGTGACATCACAGGGATGCTCTGTGATGTCACAATCTGGCTGCTGTGTAGGAACATTTTCATTGGCTGCTGTGTAGGAACATCCTCAATGGCTGCTGTGTAGGAACATCTTCATGTGCAGGAACATCTTCATCGTCCAGGAAGGGTATAAAAGGGGGCCGCGCCGCCCTGAGAGTCACTAGATGGATAGATAGAGATAGAGACATATAGATAGATAGATAGATAGATAGATAGATAGATAGATAGATAGATAGATAGATAGATAGATAGATAGATAGATAGATAGATAGATAGATAGATAGATAGATAGATAGATAGATAGATAGATAGACACAGCAGCCAATGAGACTGTTCCCACACAGCAGCCAATGAAGATGTTCCTACACAGCAGCCATTGAGGATGTTCCTACACAGCAGCCAATGAAAATGTTCTTACACAGCAGCCAGATTGTGACATCACAGGGATGCTTTGTGATGTCACAATCTGGCTGCTGTGTACTGTAGGAACATTTTCATTGGCTGCTGTGTAGGAACATCCTCAATGGCTGCTGTGTAGGAACATCTTCATGTGCAGGAACATCTTCATCGTCCAGGAAGGGTATGAAAGGGGGCCGCGCCGCCCTGAGAGTCACTAGATAGATAGATAGAGATAGAGACATATAGATAGATAGATAGATAGATAGATAGATAGATAGACACAGCAGCCAATGAGACTTTTCCTACACAGCAGCCAATGAAGATGTTCCTACACAGCAGCCATTGAGGATGTTCCTACACAGCAGCCAATGAAAATGTTCTTACACAGCAGCCAGATTGTGACATCACAGGGATGCTCTGTGATGTCACAATCTGGCTGCTGTGTAGGAACATTTTCATTGGCTGCTGTGTAGGAACATCCTCAATGGCTGCTGTGTAGGAACATCTTCATGTGCAGGAACATCTTCATCGTCCAGGAAGGGTATAAAAGGGGGCCGCGCCGCCCTGAGAGTCACTAGATCGATAGATAGAGATAGAGACATATAGATAGATAGATAGATAGATAGATAGATAGATAGATAGATAGATAGATAGACACAGCAGCCAATGAGACTGTTCCCACACAGCAGCCAATGAAGATGTTCCTACACAGCAGCCATTGAGGATGTTCCTACACAGCAGCCAATGAAAATGTTCTTACACAGCAGCCAGATTGTGACATCACAGGGATGCTTTGTGATGTCACAATCTGGCTGCTGTGTACTGTAGGAACATTTTCATTGGCTGCTGTGTAGGAACATCCTCAATGGCTGCTGTGTAGGAACATCTTCATGTGCAGGAACATCTTCATCGTCCAGGAAGGGTATAAAAGGGGGCCGCGCCGCCCTGAGAGTCACTAGATAGATAGATAGAGATAGAGACATATAGATAGATAGATAGATAGATAGATAGATAGATAGATAGATAGATAGATAGATAGATAGATAGATAGATAGATAGATAGATAGATAGATAGATAGATAGACACAGCAGCCAATGAGACTGTTCCTACACAGCAGCCAATGAAGATGTTCCTACACAGCAGCCATTGAGGATGTTCCTACACAGCAGCCAATGAAAATGTTCTTACACAGCAGCCAGATTGTGACATCACAGGGATGCTCTGTGATGTCACAATCTGGCTGCTGTGTACTGTAGGAACATTTTCATTGGCTGCTGTGTAGGAACATCCTCAATGGCTGCTGTGTAGGAACATCTTCATGTGCAGGAACATCTTCATCGTCCAGGAAGGGTATAAAAGGGGGCCGCGCCGCCCTGAGAGTCACTAGATGGATAGATAGAGATAGAGACATATAGATAGATAGATAGATAGATAGATAGATAGATAGATAGATAGATAGATAGATAGATAGATAGATAGATAGATAGATAGATAGATAGATAGATAGACACAGCAGCCAATGAGACTGTTCCCACACAGCAGCCAATGAAGATGTTCCTACACAGCAGCCATTGAGGATGTTCCTACACAGCAGCCAATGAAAATGTTCTTACACAGCAGCCAGATTGTGACATCACAGGGATGCTCTGTGATGTCACAATCTGGCTGCTGTGTAGGAACATTTTCATTGGCTGCTGTGTAGGAACATCCTCAATGGCTGCTGTGTAGGAACATCTTCATGTGCAGGAACATCTTCATCGTCCAGGAAGGGTATAAAGGGGGCCGCGCCGCCCTGAGAGTCACTAGATAGATAGATAGAGATAGAGACATATAGATAGATAGATAGATAGATAGATAGGTAGATAGATAGATAGACACAGCAGCCAATGAGACTGTTCCTACACAGCAGCCAATGAAGATGTTCCTACACAGCAGCCATTGAGGATGTTCCTACACAGCAGCCAATGAAAATGTTCTTACACAGCAGCCAGATTGTGACATCACAGGGATGCTCTGTGATGTCACAATCTGGCTGCTGTGTACTGTAGGAACATTTTCATTGGCTGCTGTGTAGGAACATCCTCAATGGCTGCTGTGTAGGAACATCTTCATGTGCAGGAACATCTTCATCGTCCAGGAAGGGTATAAAAGGGGGCCGCGCCGCCCTGAGAGTCACTAGATGGATAGATAGAGATAGAGACATATAGATAGATAGATAGATAGATAGATAGATAGATAGATAGATAGATAGATAGATAGATAGATAGATAGATAGATAGATAGATAGATAGATAGATAGACACAGCAGCCAATGAGACTGTTCCCACACAGCAGCCAATGAAGATGTTCCTACACAGCAGCCATTGAGGATGTTCCTACACAGCAGCCAATGAAAATGTTCTTACACAGCAGCCAGATTGTGACATCACAGGGATGCTCTGTGATGTCACAATCTGGCTGCTGTGTAGGAACATTTTCATTGGCTGCTGTGTAGGAACATCCTCAATGGCTGCTGTGTAGGAACATCTTCATGTGCAGGAACATCTTCATCGTCCAGGAAGGGTATAAAAGGGGGCCGCGCCGCCCTGAGAGTCACTAGATAGATAGATAGAGATAGAGACATATAGATAGATAGATAGATAGATAGATAGATAGATAGATAGATAGATAGATAGATAGATAGATAGATAGATAGATAGATAGATAGATAGATAGATAGATAGATAGATAGATAGATAGATAGATAGATAGATAAATAGATAGATAGATAGATAGATAGATAGATAGACACAGCAGCCAATGAGACTGTTCCTACACAGCAGCCAATGAAGATGTTCCTACACAGCAGCCATTGAGGATGTTCCTACACAGCAGCCAATGAAAATGTTCTTACACAGCAGCCAGATTGTGACATCACAGGGATGCTCTGTGATGTCACAATCTGGCTGCTGTGTACTGTAGGAACATTTTCATTGGCTGCTGTGTAGGAACATCCTCAATGGCTGCTGTGTAGGAACATCTTCATGTGCAGGAACATCTTCATCGTCCAGGAAGGGTATAAAAGGGGGCCGCGCCGCCCTGAGAGTCACTAGATAGATAGATAGAGATATAGACATATAGATAGATAGATAGATAGATAGATAGATAGATAGATAGATAGATAGATAGATAGATAGATAGATAGATAGATAGATAGATAGATAGATAGATAGATAGATAGATAGATAGATAGACACAGCAGCCAATGAGACTGTTCCTACACAGCAGCCAATGAAGATGTTCCTACACAGCAGCCATTGAGGATGTTCCTACACAGCAGCCAATGAAAATGTTCTTACACAGCAGCCAGATTGTGACATCACAGGGATGCTCTGTGATGTCACAATCTGGCTGCTGTGTAGGAACATTTTCATTGGCTGCTGTGTAGGAACATCCTCAATGGCTGCTGTGTAGGAACATCTTCATGTGCAGGAACATCTTCATCGTCCAGGAAGGGTATGAAAGGGGGCCGCGCCGCCCTGAGAGTCACTAGATAGATAGATAGAGATAGAGACATATAGATAGATAGATAGATAGATAGATAGATAGATAGATAGATAGATAGATAGATAGATAGATAGATAGATAGATAGATAGATAGATAGATAGATAGATAGATAGATAGATAGACACAGCAGCCAATGAGACTGTTCCCACACAGCAGCCAATGAAGATGTTCCTACACAGCAGCCATTGAGGATGTTCCTACACAGCAGCCAATGAAAATGTTCTTACACAGCAGCCAGATTGTGACATCACAGGGATGCTCTGTGATGTCACAATCTGGCTGCTGTGTACTGTAGGAACATTTTCATTGGCTGCTGTGTAGGAACATCCTCAATGGCTGCTGTGTAGGAACATCTTCATGTGCAGGAACATCTTCATCGTCCAGGAAGGGTATAAAAGGGGGCCGCGCCGCCCTGAGAGTCACTAGATAGATAGATAGAGACATATAGATAGATAGATAGATAGATAGATAGATAGATAGATAGATAGATAGATAGATAGATAGATAGATAGATAGATAGATAGATAGATAGATAGATAGATAGATAGATAGATAGATAGATAGATAGATAGATAAATAGATAGATAGATAGATAGATAGATAGACACAGCAGCCAATGAGACTGTTCCTACACAGCAGCCAATGAAGATGTTCCTACACAGCAGCCATTGAGGATGTTCCTACACAGCAGCCAATGAAAATGTTCTTACACAGCAGCCAGATTGTGACATCACAGGGATGCTCTGTGATGTCACAATCTGGCTGCTGTGTACTGTAGGAACATTTTCATTGGCTGCTGTGTAGGAACATCCTCAATGGCTGCTGTGTAGGAACATCTTCATGTGCAGGAACATCTTCATCGTCCAGGAAGGGTATAAAAGGGGGCCGCGCCGCCCTGAGAGTCACTAGATAGATAGATAGAGATAGAGACATATAGATAGATAGATAGATAGATAGATAGATAGATAGATAGATAGATAGATAGATAGATAGATAGATAGATAGATAGATAGATAGATAGATAGATAGATAGATAGATAGATAGATAGACACAGCAGCCAATGAGACTGTTCCCACACAGCAGCCAATGAAGATGTTCCTACACAGCAGCCATTGAGGATGTTCCTACACAGCAGCCAATGAAAATGTTCTTACACAGCAGCCAGATTGTGACATCACAGGGATGCTCTGTGATGTCACAATCTGGCTGCTGTGTACTGTAGGAACATTTTCATTGGCTGCTGTGTAGGAACATCCTCAATGGCTGCTGTGTAGGAACATCTTCATGTGCAGGAACATCTTCATCGTCCAGGAAGGGTATAAAAGGGGGCCGCGCCGCCCTGAGAGTCACTAGATAGATAGATAGAGATAGAGACATATAGATAGATAGATAGATAGATAGATAGATAGATAGATAGATAGATAGATAGATAGATAGATAGATAGATAGATAGATAGATAGATAGATAGATAGATAGATAGATAAATAGATAGATAGATAGATAGATAGATAGATAGATAGATAGATAGACACAGCAGCCAATGAGACTGTTCCTACACAGCAGCCAATGAAGATGTTCCTACACAGCAGCCATTGAGGATGTTCCTACACAGCAGCCAATGAAAATGTTCTTACACAGCAGCCAGATTGTGACATCACAGGGATGCTCTGTGATGTCACAATCTGGCTGCTGTGTAGGAACATTTTCATTGGCTGCTGTGTAGGAACATCCTCAATGGCTGCTGTGTAGGAACATCTTCATGTGCAGGAACATCTTCATCGTCCAGGAAGGGTATGAAAGGGGGCCGCGCCGCCCTGAGAGTCACTAGATAGATAGATAGAGATAGAGACATATAGATAGATAGATAGATAGATAGATAGATAGATAGATAGATAGATAGATAGATAGATAGATAGATAGATAGATAGATAGATAGATAGATAGATAGATAGATAGATAGATAGACACAGCAGCCAATGAGACTGTTCCCACACAGCAGCCAATGAAGATGTTCCTACACAGCAGCCATTGAGGATGTTCCTACACAGCAGCCAATGAAAATGTTCTTACACAGCAGCCAGATTGTGACATCACAGGGATGCTCTGTGATGTCACAATCTGGCTGCTGTGTACTGTAGGAACATTTTCATTGGCTGCTGTGTAGGAACATCCTCAATGGCTGCTGTGTAGGAACATCTTCATGTGCAGGAACATCTTCATCGTCCAGGAAGGGTATAAAAGGGGGCCGCGCCGCCCTGAGAGTCACTAGATAGATAGATAGAGATAGAGACATATAGATAGATAGATAGATAGATAGATAGATAGATAGATAGATAGATAGATAGATAGATAGATAGATAGATAGATAGATAGATAGATAGATAGATAGATAGATAAATAGATAGATAGATAGATAGATAGATAGATAGATAGATAGATAGATAGATAGATAGATAGATAGACACAGCAGCCAATGAGACTGTTCCTACACAGCAGCCAATGAAGATGTTCCTACACAGCAGCCATTGAGGATGTTCCTACACAGCAGCCAATGAAAATGTTCTTACACAGCAGCCAGATTGTGACATCACAGGGATGCTCTGTGATGTCACAATCTGGCTGCTGTGTACTGTAGGAACATTTTCATTGGCTGCTGTGTAGGAACATCCTCAATGGCTGCTGTGTAGGAACATCTTCATGTGCAGGAACATCTTCATCGTCCAGGAAGGGTATAAAAGGGGGCCGCGCCGCCCTGAGAGTCACTAGATAGATAGATAGAGATAGAGACATATAGATAGATAGATAGATAGATAGATAGATAGATAGATAGATAGATAGATAGATAGATAGATAGATAGATAGATAGATAGATAGATAGATAGATAGATAGATAGATAGATAGATAGACACAGCAGCCAATGAGACTGTTCCCACACAGCAGCCAATGAAGATGTTCCTACACAGCAGCCATTGAGGATGTTCCTACACAGCAGCCAATGAAAATGTTCTTACACAGCAGCCAGATTGTGACATCACAGGGATGCTCTGTGATGTCACAATCTGGCTGCTGTGTACTGTAGGAACATTTTCATTGGCTGCTGTGTAGGAACATCCTCAATGGCTGCTGTGTAGGAACATCTTCATGTGCAGGAACATCTTCATCGTCCAGGAAGGGTATAAAAGGGGGCCGCGCCGCCCTGAGAGTCACTAGATAGATAGATAGAGATAGAGACATATAGATAGATAGATAGATAGATAGATAGATAGATAGATAGATAGATAGATAGATAGATAGATAGATAGATAGATAGATAGATAGATAGATAGATAGATAGACACAGCAGCCAATGAGACTGTTCCCACACAGCAGCCAATGAAGATGTTCCTACACAGCAGCCATTGAGGATGTTCCTACACAGCAGCCAATGAAAATGTTCTTACACAGCAGCCAGATTGTGACATCACAGGGATGCTCTGTGATGTCACAATCTGGCTGCTGTGTACTGTAGGAACATTTTCATTGGCTGCTGTGTAGGAACATCCTCAATGGCTGCTGTGTAGGAACATCTTCATGTGCAGGAACATCTTCATCGTCCAGGAAGGGTATAAAAGGGGGCCGCGCCGCCCTGAGAGTCACTAGATAGATAGATAGAGATAGAGACATATAGATAGATAGATAGATAGATAGATAGATAGATAGATAGATAGATAGATAGATAGATAGATGGATAGATAGATAGATAAATAGATAGATAGATAGATAGATAGATAGACACAGCAGCCAATGAGACTGTTCCTACACAGCAGCCAATGAAGATGTTCCTACACAGCAGCCATTGAGGATGTTCCTACACAGCAGCCAATGAAAATGTTCTTACACAGCAGCCAGATTGTGACATCACAGGGATGCTCTGTGATGTCACAATCTGGCTGCTGTGTAGGAACATTTTCATTGGCTGCTGTGTAGGAACATCCTCAATGGCTGCTGTGTAGGAACATCTTCATGTGCAGGAACATCTTCATCGTCCAGGAAGGGTATGAAAGGGGGCCGCGCCGCCCTGAGAGTCACTAGATAGATAGATAGAGATAGAGACATATAGATAGATAGATAGATAGATAGATAGATAGATAGATAGATAGATAGATAGATAGATAGATAGATAGATAGATAGATAGATAGATAGATAGATAGATAGATAGATAGATAGATAGACACAGCAGCCAATGAGACTGTTCCCACACAGCAGCCAATGAAGATGTTCCTACACAGCAGCCATTGAGGATGTTCCTACACAGCAGCCAATGAAAATGTTCTTACACAGCAGCCAGATTGTGACATCACAGGGATGCTCTGTGATGTCACAATCTGGCTGCTGTGTACTGTAGGAACATTTTCATTGGCTGCTGTGTAGGAACATCCTCAATGGCTGCTGTGTAGGAACATCTTCATGTGCAGGAACATCTTCATCGTCCAGGAAGGGTATAAAAGGGGGCCGCGCCCCCTGAGAGTCACTAGATAGATAGATAGAGATAGAGACATATAGATAGATAGATAGATAGATAGATAGATAGATAGATAGATAGATAGATAGATAGATAGATAGATAGATAGATAGATAGATAGATAGATAGATAGATAGATAGATAGATAGATAGATACAGCAGCCAATGAGACTGTTCCTACACAGCAGCCAATGAAGATGTTCCTACACAGCAGCCATTGAGGATGTTCCTACACAGCAGCCAATGAAAATGTTCTTACACAGCAGCCAGATTGTGACATCACAGGGATGCTCTGTGATGTCACAATCTGGCTGCTGTGTACTGTAGGAACATTTTCATTGGCTGCTGTGTAGGAACATCCTCAATGGCTGCTGTGTAGGAACATCTTCATGTGCAGGAACATCTTCATCGTCCAGGAAGGGTATAAAAGGGGGCCGCGCCGCCCTGAGAGTCACTAGATAGATAGATAGAGATAGAGACATATAGATAGATAGATAGATAGATAGATAGATAGATAGATAGATAGATAGATAGATAGACACAGCAGCCAATGAGACTGTTCCCACACAGCAGCCAATGAAGATGTTCCTACACAGCAGCCATTGAGGATGTTCCTACACAGCAGCCAATGAAAATGTTCTTACACAGCAGCCAGATTGTGACATCACAGGGATGCTCTGTGATGTCACAATCTGGCTGCTGTGTACTGTAGGAACATTTTCATTGGCTGCTGTGTAGGAACATCCTCAATGGCTGCTGTGTAGGAACATCTTCATGTGCAGGAACATCTTCATCGTCCAGGAAGGGTATAAAAGGGGGCCGCGCCGCCCTGAGAGTCACTAGATAGATAGATAGAGATAGAGACATATAGATAGATAGATAGATAGATAGATAGATAGATAGATAGATAGATAGATAGATAGATAGATAGATAGATAGATAGATAGATAGATAGATAGATAGATAGATAGATAGATAGATAGACACAGCAGCCAATGAGACTGTTCCTACACAGCAGCCAATGAAGATGTTCCTACACAGCAGCCATTGAGGATGTTCCTACACAGCAGCCAATGAAAATGTTCTTACACAGCAGCCAGATTGTGACATCACAGGGATGCTCTGTGATGTCACAATCTGGCTGCTGTGTAGGAACATTTTCATTGGCTGCTGTGTAGGAACATCCTCAATGGCTGCTGTGTAGGAACATCTTCATGTGCAGGAACATCTTCATCGTCCAGGAAGGGTATAAAAGGGGGCCGCGCCGCCCTGAGAGTCACTAGATGGATAGATAGAGATAGAGACATATAGATAGATAGATAGATAGATAGATAGATAGATAGATAGATAGATAGATAGATAGATAGATAGATAGATAGATAGATAGATAGATAGATAGATAGATAGATAGACACAGCAGCCAATGAGACTGTTCCCACACAGCAGCCAATGAAGATGTTCCTACACAGCAGCCATTGAGGATGTTCCTACACAGCAGCCAATGAAAATGTTCTTACACAGCAGCCAGATTGTGACATCACAGGGATGCTCTGTGATGTCACAATCTGGCTGCTGTGTACTGTAGGAACATTTTCATTGGCTGCTGTGTAGGAACATCCTCAATGGCTGCTGTGTAGGAACATCTTCATGTGCAGGAACATCTTCATCGTCCAGGAAGGGTATAAAAGGGGGCCGCGCCGCCCTGAGAGTCACTAGATAGATAGATAGAGATAGAGACATATAGATAGATAGATAGATAGATAGATAGATAGATAGATAGATAGATAGATAGATAGATAGATAAATAGATAGATAGATAGATAGATAGATAGACACAGCAGCCAATGAGACTGTTCCTACACAGCAGCCAATGAAGATGTTCCTACACAACAGCCATTGAGGATGTTCCTACACAGCAGCCAATGAAAATGTTCTTACACAGCAGCCAGATTGTGACATCACAGGGATGCTCTGTGATGTCACAATCTGGCTGCTGTGTAGGAACATTTTCATTGGCTGCTGTGTAGGAACATCCTCAATGGCTGCTGTGTAGGAACATCTTCATGTGCAGGAACATCTTCATCGTCCAGGAAGGGTATAAAAGGGGGCCGCGCCGCCCTGAGAGTCACTAGATGGATAGATAGAGATAGAGACATATAGATAGATAGATAGATAGATAGATAGATAGATAGATAGATAGATAGATAGATAGATAGATAGATAGATAGATAGATAGATAGATAGATAGATAGATAGATAGATAGATAGATAGATAGATAGATAGATAGATAGATAGATAGATAGACACAGCAGCCAATGAGACTGTTCCCACACAGCAGCCAATGAAGATGTTCCTACACAGCAGCCATTGAGGATGTTCCTACACAGCAGCCAATGAAAATGTTCTTACACAGCAGCCAGATTGTGACATCACAGGGATGCTCTGTGATGTCACAATCTGGCTGCTGTGTACTGTAGGAACATTTTCATTGGCTGCTGTGTAGGAACATCCTCAATGGCTGCTGTGTAGGAACATCTTCATGTGCAGGAACATCTTCATCGTCCAGGAAGGGTATAAAAGGGGGCCGCGCCGCCCTGAGAGTCACTAGATAGATAGATAGAGATAGAGACATATAGATAGATAGATAGATAGATAGATAGATAGATAGATAGATAGATAGATAGATAGATAGATAGATGGATAGATAAATAGATAGATAGATAGATAGATAGATAGATAGATAGATAGATAGATAGACACAGCAGCCAATGAGACTGTTCCTACACAGCAGCCAATGAAGATGTTCCTACACAGCAGCCATTGAGGATGTTCCTACACAGCAGCCAATGAAAATGTTCTTACACAGCAGCCAGATTGTGACATCACAGGGATGCTCTGTGATGTCACAATCTGGCTGCTGTGTAGGAACATTTTCATTGGCTGCTGTGTAGGAACATCCTCAATGGCTGCTGTGTAGGAACATCTTCATGTGCAGGAACATCTTCATCGTCCAGGAAGGGTATAAAGGGGGCCGCGCCGCCCTGAGAGTCACTAGATAGATAGATAGAGATAGAGACATATAGATAGATAGATAGATAGATAGATAGACACAGCAGCCAATGAGACTGTTCCTACACAGCAGCCAATGAAGATGTTCCTACACAGCAGCCATTGAGGATGTTCCTACACAGCAGCCAATGAAAATGTTCTTACACAGCAGCCAGATTGTGACATCACAGGGATGCTCTGTGATGTCACAATCTGGCTGCTGTGTACTGTAGGAACATTTTCATTGGCTGCTGTGTAGGAACATCCTCAATGGCTGCTGTGTAGGAACATCTTCATGTGCAGGAACATCTTCATCGTCCAGGAAGGGTATAAAAGGGGGCCGCGCCGCCCTGAGAGTCACTAGATGGATAGATAGAGATAGAGACATATAGATAGATAGATAGATAGATAGATAGATAGATAGATAGATAGATAGATAGATAGATAGATAGATAGATAGATAGATAGATAGATAGATAGATAGATAGATAGATAGACACAGCAGCCAATGAGACTGTTCCCACACAGCAGCCAATGAAGATGTTCCTACACAGCAGCCATTGAGGATGTTCCTACACAGCAGCCAATGAAAATGTTCTTACACAGCAGCCAGATTGTGACATCACAGGGATGCTCTGTGATGTCACAATCTGGCTGCTGTGTACTGTAGGAACATTTTCATTGGCTGCTGTGTAGGAACATCCTCAATGGCTGCTGTGTAGGAACATCTTCATGTGCAGGAACATCTTCATCGTCCAGGAAGGGTATAAAAGGGGGCCGCGCCGCCCTGAGAGTCACTAGATAGATAGATAGAGATAGAGACATATAGATAGATAGATAGATAGATAGATAGATATATAGATAGATAGATAGATAGATAGATAGATAGATAGATAGATAGATAGATAGATAGATGGATAGATAGATAGATAAATAGATAGATAGATAGATAGATAGATAGATAGACACAGCAGCCAATGAGACTGTTCCTACACAGCAGCCAATGAAGATGTTCCTACACAGCAGCCATTGAGGATGTTCCTACACAGCAGCCAATGAAAATGTTCTTACACAGCAGCCAGATTGTGACATCACAGGGATACTCTGTGATGTCACAATCTGGCTGCTGTGTAGGAACATTTTCATTGGCTGCTGTGTAGGAACATCCTCAATGGCTGCTGTGTAGGAACATCTTCATGTGCAGGAACATCTTCATCGTCCAGGAAGGGTATGAAAGGGGGCCGCGCCGCCCTGAGAGTCACTAGATAGATAGATAGAGATAGAGACATATAGATAGATAGATAGATAGATAGATAGATAGATAGATAGATAGATAGATAGATAGATAGATAGATAGATAGATAGATAGATAGATAGATAGATAGATAGATAGATAGATAGACACAGCAGCCAATGAGACTGTTCCCACACAGCAGCCAATGAAGATGTTCCTACACAGCAGCCATTGAGGATGTTCCTACACAGCAGCCAATGAAAATGTTCTTACACAGCAGCCAGATTGTGACATCACAGGGATGCTCTGTGATGTCACAATCTGGCTGCTGTGTAC
The DNA here is from genome assembly GCF_949987555.1 of Borostomias antarcticus. NCBI lineage: Eukaryota > Metazoa > Chordata > Actinopteri > Stomiiformes > Stomiidae > Borostomias > Borostomias antarcticus. Next base: position 946,740 of record NW_028176195.1, read on the forward strand.
TGTAGGAACATTTTCATTGGCTGCTGTGTAGGAACATCCTCAATGGCTGCTGTGTAGGAACATCTTCATGTGCAGGAACATCTTCATCGTCCAGGAAGGGTATAAAAGGGGGCCGCGCCGCCCTGAGAGTCACTAGATAGATAGATAGAGATAGAGACATATAGATAGATAGATAGATAGATAGATAGATAGATAGATAGATAGATAGATAGATAGATAGATAGATAGATAGATAGATAGATAGATAGATAAATAGATAGATAGATAGATAGATAGATAGATAGACACAGCAGCCAATGAGACTGTTCCTACACAGCAGCCAATGAAGATGTTCCTACACAGCAGCCATTGAGGATGTTCCTACACAGCAGCCAATGAAAATGTTCTTACACAGCAGCCAGATTGTGACATCACAGGGATGCTCTGTGATGTCACAATCTGGCTGCTGTGTACTGTAGGAACATTTTCATTGGCTGCTGTGTAGGAACATCCTCAATGGCTGCTGTGTAGGAACATCTTCATGTGCAGGAACATCTTCATCGTCCAGGAAGGGTATAAAAGGGGGCCGCGCCGCCCTGAGAGTCACTAGATAGATAGATAGAGATAGAGACATATAGATAGATAGATAGATAGATAGATAGATAGATAGATAGATAGATAGATAGATAGATAGATAGATAGATAGATAGATAGATAGATAGATAGATAGATAGATAGATAGATAGATAGATAGATAGATAGACACAGCAGCCAATGAGACTGTTCCCACACAGCAGCCAATGAAGATGTTCCTACACAGCAGCCATTGAGGATGTTCCTACACAGCAGCCAATGAAAATGTTCTTACACAGCAGCCAGATTGTGACATCACAGGGATGCTCTGTGATGTCACAATCTGGCTGCTGTGTACTGTAGGAACATTTTCATTGGCTGCTGTGTAGGAACATCCTCAATGGCTGCTGTGTAGGAACATCTTCATGTGCAGGAACATCTTCATCGTCCAGGAAGGGTATAAAAGGGGGCCGCGCCGCCCTGAGAGTCACTAGATAGATAGATAGAGATAGAGACATATAGATAGATAGATAGATAGATAGATAGATAGATAGATAGATAGATAGATAGATAGATAGATAGATAGATAGATAGACACAGCAGCCAATGAGACTGTTCCTACACAGCAGCCAATGAAGATGTTCCTACACAGCAGCCATTGAGGATGTTCCTACACAGCAGCCAATGAAAATGTTCTTACACAGCAGCCAGATTGTGACATCACAGGGATGCTCTGTGATGTCACAATCTGGCTGCTGTGTAGGAACATTTTCATTGGCTGCTGTGTAGGAACATCCTCAATGGCTGCTGTGTAGGAACATCTTCATGTGCAGGAACATCTTCATCGTCCAGGAAGGGTATAAAAGGGGGCCGCGCCGCCCTGAGAGTCACTAGATGGATAGATAGAGATAGAGACATATAGATAGATAGATAGATAGATAGATAGATAGATAGATAGATAGATAGATAGATAGATAGATAGATAGATAGATAGATAGATAGATAGATAGATAGATAGATAGATAGACACAGCAGCCAATGAGACTGTTCCCACACAGCAGCCAATGAAGATGTTCCTACACAGCAGCCATTGAGGATGTTCCTACACAGCAGCCAATGAAAATGTTCTTACACAGCAGCCAGATTGTGACATCACAGGGATGCTCTGTGATGTCACAATCTGGCTGCTGTGTACTGTAGGAACATTTTCATTGGCTGCTGTGTAGGAACATCCTCAATGGCTGCTGTGTAGGAACATCTTCATGTGCAGGAACATCTTCATCGTCCAGGAAGGGTATAAAAGGGGGCCGCGCCGCCCTGAGAGTCACTAGATAGATAGATAGAGATAGAGACATATAGATAGATAGATAGATAGATAGATAGATAGATAGATAGATAGATAGATAGATAGATAGATAGATAGATAGATAGATAGATAGATAGATAGATAGATAAATAGATAGATAGATAGATAGATAGATAGACACAGCAGCCAATGAGACTGTTCCTACACAGCAGCCAATGAAGATGTTCCTACACAGCAGCCATTGAGGATGTTCCTACACAGCAGCCAATGAAAATGTTCTTACACAGCAGCCAGATTGTGACATCACAGGGATGCTCTGTGATGTCACAATCTGGCTGCTGTGTAGGAACATTTTCATTGGCTGCTGTGTAGGAACATCCTCAATGGCTGCTGTGTAGGAACATCTTCATGTGCAGGAACATCTTCATCGTCCAGGAAGGGTATAAAGGGGGCCGCGCCGCCCTGAGAGTCACTAGATAGATAGATAGAGATAGAGACATATAGATAGATAGATAGATAGATAGATAGACACAGCAGCCAATGAGACTGTTCCTACACAGCAGCCAATGAAGATGTTCCTACACAGCAGCCATTGAGGATGTTCCTACACAGCAGCCAATGAAAATGTTCTTACACAGCAGCCAGATTGTGACATCACAGGGATGCTCTGTGATGTCACAATCTGGCTGCTGTGTACTGTAGGAACATTTTCATTGGCTGCTGTGTAGGAACATCCTCAATGGCTGCTGTGTAGGAACATCTTCATGTGCAGGAACATCTTCATCGTCCAGGAAGGGTATAAAAGGGGGCCGCGCCGCCCTGAGAGTCACTAGATGGATAGATAGAGATAGAGACATATAGATAGATAGATAGATAGATAGATAGATAGATAGATAGATAGATAGATAGATAGATAGATAGATAGATAGATAGATAGATAGATAGATAGATAGATAGATAGATAGATAGATAGACACAGCAGCCAATGAGACTGTTCCCACACAGCAGCCAATGAATATGTTCCTACACAGCAGCCATTGAGGATGTTCCTACACAGCAGCCAATGAAAATGTTCTTACACAGCAGCCAGATTGTGACATCACAGGGATGCTCTGTGATGTCACAATCTGTCTGCTGTGTACTGTAGGAACATTTTCATTGGCTGCTGTGTAGGAACATCCTCAATGGCTGCTGTGTAGGAACATCTTCATGTGCAGGAACATCTTCATCGTCCAGGAAGGGTATAAAAGGGGGCCGCGCCGCCCTGAGAGTCACTAGATAGATAGATAGAGATAGAGACATATAGATAGATAGATAGATAGATAGATAGATAGATAGATAGATAGATAGATAGATAGATAGATAGATAGATAGATAGATAGATAGATAGATAGATAGATAGATAGATAGATAAATAGATAGATAGATAGATAGATAGATAGATAGACACAGCAGCCAATGAGACTGTTCCTACACAGCAGCCAATGAAGATGTTCCTACACAGCAGCCATTGAGGATGTTCCTACACAGCAGCCAATGAAAATGTTCTTACACAGCAGCCAGATTGTGACATCACAGGGATGCTCTGTGATGTCACAATCTGGCTGCTGTGTAGGAACATTTTCATTGGCTGCTGTGTAGGAACATCCTCAATGGCTGCTGTGTAGGAACATCTTCATGTGCAGGAACATCTTCATCGTCCAGGAAGGGTATAAAGGGGGCCGCGCCGCCCTGAGAGTCACTAGATAGATAGATAGAGATAGAGACATATAGATAGATAGATAGATAGATAGATAGATAGATAGATAGACACAGCAGCCAATGAGACTGTTCCTACACAGCAGCCAATGAAGATGTTCCTACACAGCAGCCATTGAGGATGTTCCTACACAGCAGCCAATGAAAATGTTCTTACACAGCAGCCAGATTGTGACATCACAGGGATGCTCTGTGATGTCACAATCTGGCTGCTGTGTACTGTAGGAACATTTTCATTGGCTGCTGTGTAGGAACATCCTCAATGGCTGCTGTGTAGGAACATCTTCATGTGCAGGAACATCTTCATCGTCCAGGAAGGGTATAAAAGGGGGCCGCGCCGCCCTGAGAGTCACTAGATGGATAGATAGAGATAGAGACATATAGATAGATAGATAGATAGATAGATAGATAGATAGATAGATAGATAGATAGATAGATAGATAGATAGATAGATAGATAGATAGATAGATAGATAGACACAGCAGCCAATGAGACTGTTCCCACACAGCAGCCAATGAAGATGTTCCTACACAGCAGCCATTGAGGATGTTCCTACACAGCAGCCAATGAAAATGTTCTTACACAGCAGCCAGATTGTGACATCACAGGGATGCTCTGTGATGTCACAATCTGGCTGCTGTGTACTGTAGGAACATTTTCATTGGCTGCTGTGTAGGAACATCCTCAATGGCTGCTGTGTAGGAACATCTTCATGTGCAGGAACATCTTCATCGTCCAGGAAGGGTATAAAAGGGGGCCGCGCCGCCCTGAGAGTCACTAGATAGATAGGTAGAGATAGAGACATATAGATAGATAGATAGATAGATAGATAGATAGATAGATAGATAGATAGATAGATAGATAGATAGATAGATAGATAGATAAATAGATAGATAGATAGATAGATAGATAGATAGATAGATAGATAGATAGACACAGCAGCCAATGAGACTGTTCCTACACAGCAGCCAATGAAGATGTTCCTACACAGCAGCCATTGAGGATGTTCCTACACAGCAGCCATTGAAAATGTTCTTACACAGCAGCCAGATTGTGACATCACAGGGATGCTCTGTGATGTCACAATCTGGCTGCTGTGTACTGTAGGAACATTTTCATTGGCTGCTGTGTAGGAACATCCTCAATGGCTGCTGTGTAGGAACATCTTCATGTGCAGGAACATCTTCTTCGTCCAGGAAGGGTATAAAGGGGGCCGCGCCGCCCTGAGAGTCACTAGATAGATAGATAGAGATAGAGACATATAGATAGATAGATAGATAGATAGATAGATAGATAGATAGATAGACACAGCAGCCAATGAGACTGTTCCTACACAGCAGCCAATGAAGATGTTCCTACACAGCAGCCATTGAGGATGTTCCTACACAGCAGCCAATGAAAATGTTCTTACACAGCAGCCAGATTGTGACATCACAGGGATGCTCTGTGATGTCACAATCTGGCTGCTGTGTACTGTAGGAACATTTTCATTGGCTGCTGTGTAGGAACATCCTCAATGGCTGCTGTGTAGGAACATCTTCATGTGCAGGAACATCTTCATCGTCCAGGAAGGGTATAAAAGGGGGCCGCGCCGCCCTGAGAGTCACTAGATGGATAGATAGAGATAGAGACATATAGATAGATAGATAGATAGATAGATAGATAGATAGATAGATAGATAGATAGATAGATAGATAGATAGATAGATAGATAGATAGATAGATAGATAGATAGATAGATAGATAGATAGATAGACACAGCAGCCAATGAGACTGTTCCCACACAGCAGCCAATGAAGATGTTCCTACACAGCAGCCATTGAGGATGTTCCTACACAGCAGCCAATGAAAATGTTCTTACACAGCAGCCAGATTGTGACATCACAGGGATGCTCTGTGATGTCACAATCTGGCTGCTGTGTACTGTAGGAACATTTTCATTGGCTGCTGTGTAGGAACATCCTCAATGGCTGCTGTGTAGGAACATCTTCATGTGCAGGAACATCTTCATCGTCCAGGAAGGGTATAAAAGGGGGCCGCGCCGCCCTGAGAGTCACTAGATAGATAGATAGAGATAGAGACATATAGATAGATAGATAGATAGATAGATAGATAGATAGATAGATAGATAGATAGATAGATAGATAGATAGATAGATAAATAGATAGATAGATAGATAGATAGATAGATAGACACAGCAGCCAATGAGACTGTTCCTACACAGCAGCCAATGAAGATGTTCCTACACAGCAGCCATTGAGGATGTTCCTACACAGCAGCCAATGAAAATGTTCTTACACAGCAGCCAGATTGTGACATCACAGGGATGCTCTGTGATGTCACAATCTGGCTGCTGTGTAGGAACATTTTCATTGGCTGCTGTGTAGGAACATCCTCAATGGCTGCTGTGTAGGAACATCTTCATGTGCAGGAACATCTTCATCGTCCAGGAAGGGTATAAAGGGGGCCGCGCCGCCCTGAGAGTCACTAGATAGATAGATAGAGATAGAGACATATAGATAGATAGATAGATAGATAGATAGACACAGCAGCCAATGAGACTGTTCCTACACAGCAGCCAATGAAGATGTTCCTACACAGCAGCCATTGAGGATGTTCCTACACAGCAGCCAATGAAAATGTTCTTACACAGCAGCCAGATTGTGACATCACAGGGATGCTCTGTGATGTCACAATCTGGCTGCTGTGTACTGTAGGAACATTTTCATTGGCTGCTGTGTAGGAACATCCTCAATGGCTGCTGTGTAGGAACATCTTCATGTGCAGGAACATCTTCATCGTCCAGGAAGGGTATAAAAGGGGGCCGCGCCGCCCTGAGAGTCACTAGATGGATAGATAGAGATAGAGACATATAGATAGATAGATAGATAGATAGATAGATAGATAGATAGATAGATAGATAGATAGATAGATAGATAGATAGATAGATAGATAGACACAGCAGCCAATGAGACTGTTCCCACACAGCAGCCAATGAATATGTTCCTACACAGCAGCCATTGAGGATGTTCCTACACAGCAGCCAATGAAAATGTTCTTACACAGCAGCCAGATTGTGACATCACAGGGATGCTCTGTGATGTCACAATCTGTCTGCTGTGTACTGTAGGAACATTTTCATTGGCTGCTGTGTAGGAACATCCTCAATGGCTGCTGTGTAGGAACATCTTCATGTGCAGGAACATCTTCATCGTCCAGGAAGGGTATAAAAGGGGGCCGCGCCGCCCTGAGAGTCACTAGATAGATAGATAGAGATAGAGACATATAGATAGATAGATAGATAGATAGATAGATAGATAGATAGATAGATAGATAGATAGATAGATAGATAGATAGATAGATAGATAGATAGATAAATAGATAGATAGATAGATAGATAGATAGATAGACACAGCAGCCAATGAGACTGTTCCTACACAGCAGCCAATGAAGATGTTCCTACACAGCAGCCATTGAGGATGTTCCTACACAGCAGCCAATGAAAATGTTCTTACACAGCAGCCAGATTGTGACATCACAGGGATGCTCTGTGATGTCACAATCTGGCTGCTGTGTAGGAACATTTTCATTGGCTGCTGTGTAGGAACATCCTCAATGGCTGCTGTGTAGGAACATCTTCATGTGCAGGAACATCTTCATCGTCCAGGAAGGGTATAAAGGGGGCCGCGCCGCCCTGAGAGTCACTAGATAGATAGATAGAGATAGAGACATATAGATAGATAGATAGATAGATAGATAGATAGATAGATAGACACAGCAGCCAATGAGACTGTTCCTACACAGCAGCCAATGAAGATGTTCCTACACAGCAGCCATTGAGGATGTTCCTACACAGCAGCCAATGAAAATGTTCTTACACAGCAGCCAGATTGTGACATCACAGGGATGCTCTGTGATGTCACAATCTGGCTGCTGTGTACTGTAGGAACATTTTCATTGGCTGCTGTGTAGGAACATCCTCAATGGCTGCTGTGTAGGAACATCTTCATGTGCAGGAACATCTTCATCGTCCAGGAAGGGTATAAAAGGGGGCCGCGCCGCCCTGAGAGTCACTAGATGGATAGATAGAGATAGAGACATATAGATAGATAGATAGATAGATAGATAGATAGATAGATAGATAGATAGATAGATAGATAGATAGATAGATAGATAGATAGATAGATAGATAGATAGATAGACACAGCAGCCAATGAGACTGTTCCCACACAGCAGCCAATGAAGATGTTCCTACACAGCAGCCATTGAGGATGTTCCTACACAGCAGCCAATGAAAATGTTCTTACACAGCAGCCAGATTGTGACATCACAGGGATGCTCTGTGATGTCACAATCTGGCTGCTGTGTACTGTAGGAACATTTTCATTGGCTGCTGTGTAGGAACATCCTCAATGGCTGCTGTGTAGGAACATCTTCATGTGCAGGAACATCTTCATCGTCCAGGAAGGGTATAAAAGGGGGCCGCGCCGCCCTGAGAGTCACTAGATAGATAGGTAGAGATAGAGACATATAGATAGATAGATAGATAGATAGATAGATAGATAGATAGATAGATAGATAGATAGATAGATAGATAGATAGATAAATAGATAGATAGATAGATAGATAGATAGATAGATAGATAGATAGATAGACACAGCAGCCAATGAGACTGTTCCTACACAGCAGCCAATGAAGATGTTCCTACACAGCAGCCATTGAGGATGTTCCTACACAGCAGCCATTGAAAATGTTCTTACACAGCAGCCAGATTGTGACATCACAGGGATGCTCTGTGATGTCACAATCTGGCTGCTGTGTACTGTAGGAACATTTTCATTGGCTGCTGTGTAGGAACATCCTCAATGGCTGCTGTGTAGGAACATCTTCATGTGCAGGAACATCTTCTTCGTCCAGGAAGGGTATAAAGGGGGCCGCGCCGCCCTGAGAGTCACTAGATAGATAGATAGAGATAGAGACATATAGATAGATAGATAGATAGATAGATAGATAGATAGATAGATAGACACAGCAGCCAATGAGACTGTTCCTACACAGCAGCCAATGAAGATGTTCCTACACAGCAGCCATTGAGGATGTTCCTACACAGCAGCCAATGAAAATGTTCTTACACAGCAGCCAGATTGTGACATCACAGGGATGCTCTGTGATGTCACAATCTGGCTGCTGTGTACTGTAGGAACATTTTCATTGGCTGCTGTGTAGGAACATCCTCAATGGCTGCTGTGTAGGAACATCTTCATGTGCAGGAACATCTTCATCGTCCAGGAAGGGTATAAAAGGGGGCCGCGCCGCCCTGAGAGTCACTAGATGGATAGATAGAGATAGAGACATATAGATAGATAGATAGATAGATAGATAGATAGATAGATAGATAGATAGATAGATAGATAGATAGATAGATAGATAGATAGATAGATAGATAGATAGATAGATAGATAGATAGATAGATAGATAGATAGATAGATAGATAGATAGACACAGCAGCCAATGAGACTGTTCCCACACAGCAGCCAATGAAGATGTTCCTACACAGCAGCCATTGAGGATGTTCCTACACAGCAGCCAATGAAAATGTTCTTACACAGCAGCCAGATTGTGACATCACAGGGATGCTCTGTGATGTCACAATCTGGCTGCTGTGTACTGTAGGAACATTTTCATTGGCTGCTGTGTAGGAACATCCTCAATGGCTGCTGTGTAGGAACATCTTCATGTGCAGGAACATCTTCATCGTCCAGGAAGGGTATAAAAGGGGGCCGCGCCGCCCTGAGAGTCACTAGATAGATAGATAGAGATAGAGACATATAGATAGATAGATAGATAGATAGATAGATAGATAGATAGATAGATAGATAGATAGATAGATAGATAGATAGATAGATAGATAAATAGATAGATAGATAGATAGATAGATAGATAGACACAGCAGCCAATGAGACTGTTCCTACACAGCAGCCAATGAAGATGTTCCTACACAGCAGCCATTGAGGATGTTCCTACACAGCAGCCAATGAAAATGTTCTTACACAGCAGCCAGATTGTGACATCACAGGGATGCTCTGTGATGTCACAATCTGGCTGCTGTGTAGGAACATTTTCATTGGCTGCTGTGTAGGAACATCCTCAATGGCTGCTGTGTAGGAACATCTTCATGTGCAGGAACATCTTCATCGTCCAGGAAGGGTATAAAGGGGGCCGCGCCGCCCTGAGAGTCACTAGATAGATAGATAGAGATAGAGACATATAGATAGATAGATAGATAGATAGATAGACACAGCAGCCAATGAGACTGTTCCTACACAGCAGCCAATGAAGATGTTCCTACACAGCAGCCATTGAGGATGTTCCTACACAGCAGCCAATGAAAATGTTCTTACACAGCAGCCAGATTGTGACATCACAGGGATGCTCTGTGATGTCACAATCTGGCTGCTGTGTACTGTAGGAACATTTTCATTGGCTGCTGTGTAGGAACATCCTCAATGGCTGCTGTGTAGGAACATCTTCATGTGCAGGAACATCTTCATCGTCCAGGAAGGGTATAAAAGGGGGCCGCGCCGCCCTGAGAGTCACTAGATGGATAGATAGAGATAGAGACATATAGATAGATAGATAGATAGATAGATAGATAGATAGATAGATAGATAGATAGATAGATAGATAGATAGATAGATAGATAGATAGATAGATAGATAGATAGATAGATAGACACAGCAGCCAATGAGACTGTTCCCACACAGCAGCCAATGAAGATGTTCCTACACAGCAGCCATTGAGGATGTTCCTACACAGCAGCCAATGAAAATGTTCTTACACAGCAGCCAGATTGTGACATCACAGGGATGCTCTGTGATGTCACAATCTGGCTGCTGTGTACTGTAGGAACATTTTCATTGGCTGCTGTGTAGGAACATCCTCAATGGCTGCTGTGTAGGAACATCTTCATGTGCAGGAACATCTTCATCGTCCAGGAAGGGTATAAAAGGGGGCCGCGCCGCCCTGAGAGTCACTAGATAGATAGATAGAGATAGAGACATATAGATAGATAGATAGATAGATAGATAGATAGATAGATAGATAGATAGATAGATAGATAGATAGATGGATAGATAGATAGATAGATAAATAGATAGATAGATAGATAGATAGATAGACACAGCAGCCAATGAGACTGTTCCTACACAGCAGCCAATGAAGATGTTCCTACACAGCAGCCATTGAGGATGTTCCTACACAGCAGCCAATGAAAATGTTCTTACACAGCAGCCAGATTGTGACATCACAGGGATACTCTGTGATGTCACAATCTGGCTGCTGTGTAGGAACATTTTCATTGGCTGCTGTGTAGGAACATCCTCAATGGCTGCTGTGTAGGAACATCTTCATGTGCAGGAACATCTTCATCGTCCAGGAAGGGTATGAAAGGGGGCCGCGCCGCCCTGAGAGTCACTAGATAGATAGATAGAGATAGAGACATATAGATAGATAGATAGATAGATAGATAGATAGATAGATAGATAGATAGATAGATAGATAGATAGATAGATAGATAGATAGATAGATAGATAGATAGATAGATAGATAAATAGATAGATAGATAGATAGATAGATAGATAGATAGATAGACACAGCAGCCAATGAGACTGTTCCTACACAGCAGCCAATGAAGATGTTCCTACACAGCAGCCATTGAGGATGTTCCTACACAGCAGCCAATGAAAATGTTCTTACACAGCAGCCAGATTGTGACATCACAGGGATGCTCTGTGATGTCACAATCTGGCTGCTGTGTAGGAACATTTTCATTGGCTGCTGTGTAGGAACATCCTCAATGGCTGCTGTGTAGGAACATCTTCATGTGCAGGAACATCTTCATCGTCCAGGAAGGGTATAAAGGGGGCCGCGCCGCCCTGAGAGTCACTAGATAGATAGATAGAGATAGAGACATATAGATAGATAGATAGATAGATAGATAGACACAGCAGCCAATGAGACTGTTCCTACACAGCAGCCAATGAAGATGTTCCTACACAGCAGCCATTGAGGATGTTCCTACACAGCAGCCAATGAAAATGTTCTTACACAGCAGCCAGATTGTGACATCACAGGGATGCTCTGTGATGTCACAATCTGGCTGCTGTGTACTGTAGGAACATTTTCATTGGCTGCTGTGTAGGAACATCCTCAATGGCTGCTGTGTAGGAACATCTTCATGTGCAGGAACATCTTCATCGTCCAGGAAGGGTATAAAAGGGGGCCGCGCCGCCCTGAGAGTCACTAGATGGATAGATAGAGATAGAGACATATAGATAGATAGATAGATAGATAGATAGATAGATAGATAGATAGATAGATAGATAGATAGATAGATAGATAGATAGATAGATAGATAGATAGATAGATAGATAGACACAGCAGCCAATGAGACTGTTCCCACACAGCAGCCAATGAAGATGTTCCTACACAGCAGCCATTGAGGATGTTCCTACACAGCAGCCAATGAAAATGTTCTTACACAGCAGCCAGATTGTGACATCACAGGGATGCTCTGTGATGTCACAATCTGGCTGCTGTGTACTGTAGGAACATTTTCATTGGCTGCTGTGTAGGAACATCCTCAATGGCTGCTGTGTAGGAACATCTTCATGTGCAGGAACATCTTCATCGTCCAGGAAGGGTATAAAAGGGGGCCGCGCCGCCCTGAGAGTCACTAGATAGATAGATAGAGATAGAGACATATAGATAGATAGATAGATAGATAGATAGATAGATAGATAGATAGATAGATAGATAGATAGATAGATAGATAGATAGATGGATAGATAGATAGATAAATAGATAGATAGATAGATAGATAGATAGATAGACACAGCAGCCAATGAGACTGTTCCTACACAGCAGCCAATGAAGATGTTCCTACACAGCAGCCATTGAGGATGTTCCTACACAGCAGCCAATGAAAATGTTCTTACACAGCAGCCAGATTGTGACATCACAGGGATACTCTGTGATGTCACAATCTGGCTGCTGTGTAGGAACATTTTCATTGGCTGCTGTGTAGGAACATCCTCAATGGCTGCTGTGTAGGAACATCTTCATGTGCAGGAACATCTTCATCGTCCAGGAAGGGTATGAAAGGGGGCCGCGCCGCCCTGAGAGTCACTAGATAGATAGATAGAGATAGAGACATATAGATAGATAGATAGATAGATAGATAGATAGATAGATAGATAGATAGATAGATAGATAGATAGATAGATAGATAGATAGATAGATAGATAGATAGATAGATAGACACAGCAGCCAATGAGACTGTTCCCACACAGCAGCCAATGAAGATGTTCCTACACAGCAGCCATTGAGGATGTTCCTACACAGCAGCCAATGAAAATGTTCTTACACAGCAGCCAGATTGTGACATCACAGGGATGCTCTGTGATGTCACAATCTGGCTGCTGTGTACTGTAGGAACATTTTCATTGGCTGCTGTGTAGGAACATCCTCAATGGCTGCTGTGTAGGAACATCTTCATGTGCAGGAACATCTTCATCGTCCAGGAAGGGTATAAAAGGGGGCCGCGCCGCCCTGAGAGTCACTAGATAGATAGATAGAGATAGAGACATATAGATAGATAGATAGATAGATAGATAGATAGATAGATAGATAGATAGATAGATAGACACAGCAGCCAATGAGACTGTTCCCACACAGCAGCCAATGAAGATGTTCCTACACAGCAGCCATTGAGGATGTTCCTACACAGCAGCCAATGAAAATGTTCTTACACAGCAGCCAGATTGTGACATCACAGGGATGCTCTGTGATGTCACAATCTGGCTGCTGTGTACTGTAGGAACATTTTCATTGGCTGCTGTGTAGGAACATCCTCAATGGCTGCTGTGTAGGAACATCTTCATGTGCAGGAACATCTTCATCGTCCAGGAAGGGTATAAAAGGGGGCCGCGCCGCCCTGAGAGTCACTAGATAGATAGATAGAGATAGAGACATATAGATAGATAGATAGATAGATAGATAGATAGATAGATAGATAGATAGATAGATAGATAGATAGATAGATAGATAGATAGATAGATAGATAGATAGATAGATAGATAGATAGATAGATAGACACAGCAGCCAATGAGACTGTTCCTACACAGCAGCCAATGAAGATGTTCCTACACAGCAGCCATTGAGGATGTTCCTACACAGCAGCCAATGAAAATGTTCTTACACAGCAGCCAGATTGTGACATCACAGGGATGCTCTGTGATGTCACAATCTGGCTGCTGTGTAGGAACATTTTCATTGGCTGCTGTGTAGGAACATCCTCAATGGCTGCTGTGTAGGAACATCTTCATGTGCAGGAACATCTTCATCGTCCAGGAAGGGTATAAAAGGGGGCCGCGCCGCCCTGAGAGTCACTAGATGGATAGATAGAGATAGAGACATATAGATAGATAGATAGATAGATAGATAGATAGATAGATAGATAGATAGATAGATAGATAGATAGATAGATAGATAGATAGATAGATAGATAGATAGATAGACACAGCAGCCAATGAGACTGTTCCCACACAGCAGCCAATGAAGATGTTCCTACACAGCAGCCATTGAGGATGTTCCTACACAGCAGCCAATGAAAATGTTCTTACACAGCAGCCAGATTGTGACATCACAGGGATGCTCTGTGATGTCACAATCTGGCTGCTGTGTACTGTAGGAACATTTTCATTGGCTGCTGTGTAGGAACATCCTCAATGGCTGCTGTGTAGGAACATCTTCATGTGCAGGAACATCTTCATCGTCCAGGAAGGGTATAAAAGGGGGCCGCGCCGCCCTGAGAGTCACTAGATAGATAGATAGAGATAGAGACATATAGATAGATAGATAGATAGATAGATAGATAGATAGATAGATAGATAGATAGATAGATAAATAGATAGATAGATAGATAGATAGATAGACACAGCAGCCAATGAGACTGTTCCTACACAGCAGCCAATGAAGATGTTCCTACACAACAGCCATTGAGGATGTTCCTACACAGCAGCCAATGAAAATGTTCTTACACAGCAGCCAGATTGTGACATCACAGGGATGCTCTGTGATGTCACAATCTGGCTGCTGTGTAGGAACATTTTCATTGGCTGCTGTGTAGGAACATCCTCAATGGCTGCTGTGTAGGAACATCTTCATGTGCAGGAACATCTTCATCGTCCAGGAAGGGTATAAAAGGGGGCCGCGCCGCCCTGAGAGTCACTAGATGGATAGATAGAGATAGAGACATATAGATAGATAGATAGATAGATAGATAGATAGATAGATAGATAGATAGATAGATAGATAGATAGATAGATAGATAGATAGATAGATAGATAGATAGATAGATAGATAGATAGATAGATAGATAGATAGATAGATAGATAGATAGATAGACACAGCAGCCAATGAGACTGTTCCCACACAGCAGCCAATGAAGATGTTCCTACACAGCAGCCATTGAGGATGTTCCTACACAGCAGCCAATGAAAATGTTCTTACACAGCAGCCAGATTGTGACATCACAGGGATGCTCTGTGATGTCACAATCTGGCTGCTGTGTACTGTAGGAACATTTTCATTGGCTGCTGTGTAGGAACATCCTCAATGGCTGCTGTGTAGGAACATCTTCATGTGCAGGAACATCTTCATCGTCCAGGAAGGGTATAAAAGGGGGCCGCGCCGCCCTGAGAGTCACTAGATAGATAGATAGAGATAGAGACATATAGATAGATAGATAGATAGATAGATAGATAGATAGATAGATAGATAGATAGATAGATAGATAGATAGATAGATAGATAGATAAATAGATAGATAGATAGATAGATAGATAGATAGATAGATAGATAGACACAGCAGCCAATGAGACTGTTCCTACACAGCAGCCAATGAAGATGTTCCTACACAGCAGCCATTGAGGATGTTCCTACACAGCAGCCAATGAAAATGTTCTTACACAGCAGCCAGATTGTGACATCACAGGGATGCTCTGTGATGTCACAATCTGGCTGCTGTGTAGGAACATTTTCATTGGCTGCTGTGTAGGAACATCCTCAATGGCTGCTGTGTAGGAACATCTTCATGTGCAGGAACATCTTCATCGTCCAGGAAGGGTATAAAGGGGGCCGCGCCGCCCTGAGAGTCACTAGATAGATAGATAGAGATAGAGACATATAGATAGATAGATAGATAGATAGATAGATAGATAGACACAGCAGCCAATGAGACTGTTCCTACACAGCAGCCAATGAAGATGTTCCTACACAGCAGCCATTGAGGATGTTCCTACACAGCAGCCAATGAAAATGTTCTTACACAGCAGCCAGATTGTGACATCACAGGGATGCTCTGTGATGTCACAATCTGGCTGCTGTGTACTGTAGGAACATTTTCATTGGCTGCTGTGTAGGAACATCCTCAATGGCTGCTGTGTAGGAACATCTTCATGTGCAGGAACATCTTCATCGTCCAGGAAGGGTATAAAAGGGGGCCGCGCCGCCCTGAGAGTCACTAGATGGATAGATAGAGATAGAGACATATAGATAGATAGATAGATAGATAGATAGATAGATAGATAGATAGATAGATAGATAGATAGATAGATAGATAGATAGATAGATAGATAGATAGATAGATAGATAGACACAGCAGCCAATGAGACTGTTCCCACACAGCAGCCAATGAAGATGTTCCTACACAGCAGCCATTGAGGATGTTCCTACACAGCAGCCAATGAAAATGTTCTTACACAGCAGCCAGATTGTGACATCACAGGGATGCTCTGTGATGTCACAATCTGGCTGCTGTGTACTGTAGGAACATTTTCATTGGCTGCTGTGTAGGAACATCCTCAATGGCTGCTGTGTAGGAACATCTTCATGTGCAGGAACATCTTCATCGTCCAGGAAGGGTATAAAAGGGGGCCGCGCCGCCCTGAGAGTCACTAGATAGATAGATAGAGATAGAGACATATAGATAGATAGATAGATAGATAGATAGATAGATAGATAGATAGATAGATAGATAGATAGATAGATAGATAGATAGATAGATAGATAGATAGATGGATAGATAGATAGATAAATAGATAGATAGATAGATAGATAGATAGACACAGCAGCCAATGAGACTGTTCCTACACAGCAGCCAATGAAGATGTTCCTACACAGCAGCCATTGAGGATGTTCCTACACAGCAGCCAATGAAAATGTTCTTACACAGCAGCCAGATTGTGACATCACAGGGATACTCTGTGATGTCACAATCTGGCTGCTGTGTAGGAACATTTTCATTGGCTGCTGTGTAGGAACATCCTCAATGGCTGCTGTGTAGGAACATCTTCATGTGCAGGAACATCTTCATCGTCCAGGAAGGGTATGAAAGGGGGCCGCGCCGCCCTGAGAGTCACTAGATAGATAGATAGAGATAGAGACATATAGATAGATAGATAGATAGATAGATAGATAGATAGATAGATAGATAGATAGATAGATAGATAGATAGATAGATAGATAGATAGATAGATAGATAGATAGATAGATAGACACAGCAGCCAATGAGACTGTTCCCACACAGCAGCCAATGAAGATGTTCCTACACAGCAGCCATTGAGGATGTTCCTACACAGCAGCCAATGAAAATGTTCTTACACAGCAGCCAGATTGTGACATCACAGGGATGCTCTGTGATGTCACAATCTGGCTGCTGTGTACTGTAGGAACATTTTCATTGGCTGCTGTGTAGGAACATCCTCAATGGCTGCTGTGTAGGAACATCTTCATGTGCAGGAACATCTTCATCGTCCAGGAAGGGTATAAAAGGGGGCCGCGCCGCCCTGAGAGTCACTAGATAGATAGATAGAGATAGAGACATATAGATAGATAGATAGATAGATAGATAGATAGATAGATAGATAGATAGATAGATAGATAGATAGATAGATAGATAGATAGATAAATAGATAGATAGATAGATAGATAGATAGATAGACACAGCAGCCAATGAGACTGTTCCTACACAGCAGCCAATGAAGATGTTCCTACACAGCAGCCATTGAGGATGTTCCTACACAGCAGCCAATGAAAATGTTCTTACACAGCAGCCAGATTGTGACATCACAGGGATGCTCTGTGATGTCACAATCTGGCTGCTGTGTACTGTAGGAACATTTTCATTGGCTGCTGTGTAGGAACATCCTCAATGGCTGCTGTGTAGGAACATCTTCATGTGCAGGAACATCTTCATCGTCCAGGAAGGGTATAAAAGGGGGCCGCGCCGCCCTGAGAGTCACTAGATAGATAGATAGAGATAGAGACATATAGATAGATAGATAGATAGATAGATAGATAGATAGACACAGCAGCCAATGAGACTGTTCCTACACAGCAGCCAATGAAGATGTTCCTACACAGCAGCCATTGAGGATGTTCCTACACAGCAGCCAATGAAAATGTTCTTACACAGCAGCCAGATTGTGACATCACAGGGATGCTCTGTGATGTCACAATCTGGCTGCTGTGTACTGTAGGAACATTTTCATTGGCTGCTGTGTAGGAACATCCTCAATGGCTGCTGTGTAGGAACATCTTCATGTGCAGGAACATCTTCATCGTCCAGGAAGGGTATAAAAGGGGGCCGCGCCGCCCTGAGAGTCACTAGATGGATAGATAGAGATAGAGACATATAGATAGATAGATAGATAGATAGATAGATAGATAGATAGATAGATAGATAGATAGATAGATAGATAGATAGATAGATAGATAGATAGATAGATAGATAGATAGATAGATAGATAGATAGATAGATAGATAGATAGATAGACACAGCAGCCAATGAGACTGTTCCCACACAGCAGCCAATGAAGATGTTCCTACACAGCAGCCATTGAGGATGTTCCTACACAGCAGCCAATGAAAATGTTCTTACACAGCAGCCAGATTGTGACATCACAGGGATGCTCTGTGATGTCACAATCTGGCTGCTGTGTACTGTAGGAACATTTTCATTGGCTGCTGTGTAGGAACATCCTCAATGGCTGCTGTGTAGGAACATCTTCATGTGCAGGAACATCTTCATCGTCCAGGAAGGGTATAAAAGGGGGCCGCGCCGCCCTGAGAGTCACTAGATAGATAGGTAGAGATAGAGACATATAGATAGATAGATAGATAGATAGATAGATAGATAGATAGATAGATAGATAAATAGATAGATAGATAGATAGATAGATAGATAGATAGATAGATAGACACAGCAGCCAATGAGACTGTTCCTACACAGCAGCCAATGAAGATGTTCCTACACAGCAGCCATTGAGGATGTTCCTACACAGCAGCCATTGAAAATGTTCTTACACAGCAGCCAGATTGTGACATCACAGGGATGCTCTGTGATGTCACAATCTGGCTGCTGTGTACTGTAGGAACATTTTCATTGGCTGCTGTGTAGGAACATCCTCAATGGCTGCTGTGTAGGAACATCTTCATGTGCAGGAACATCTTCTTCGTCCAGGAAGGGTATAAAGGGGGCCGCGCCGCCCTGAGAGTCACTAGATAGATAGATAGAGATAGAGACATATAGATAGATAGATAGATAGATAGATAGATAGATAGATAGATAGATAGATAGATAGATAGATAGATAGATAGATAGATAGATAGATAGATAGACACAGCAGCCAATGAGACTGTTCCTACACAGCAGCCAATGAAGATGTTCCTACACAGCAGCCATTGAGGATGTTCCTACACAGCAGCCATTGAAAATGTTCTTACACAGCAGCCAGATTGTGACATCACAGGGATGCTCTGTGATGTCACAATCTGGCTGCTGTGTACTGTAGGAACATTTTCATTGGCTGCTGTGTAGGAACATCTTCAATGGCTGCTGTGTAGGAACATCTTCATGTGCAGGAACATCTTCATCGTCCAGGAAGGGTATAAAAGGGGGCCGCGCCGCCCTGAGAGTCACTAGATAGATAGATAGAGATATAGACATATAGATAGATAGATAGATAGATAGATAGATAGATAGATAGATAGATAGATAGATAGATAGATAGATAGATAGATAGATAGATAGACACAGCAGCCAATGAGACTGTTCCTACACAGCAGCCAATGAAGATGTTCCTACACAGCAGCCATTGAGGATGTTCCTACACAGCAGCCAATGAAAATGTTCTTACACAGCAGCCAGATTGTGACATCACAGGGATGCTCTGTGATGTCACAATCTGGCTGCTGTGTAGGAACATTTTCATTGGCTGCTGTGTAGGAACATCCTCAATGGCTGCTGTGTAGGAACATCTTCATGTGCAGGAACATCTTCATCGTCCAGGAAGGGTATAAAGGGGGCCGCGCCGCCCTGAGAGTCACTAGATAGATAGATAGAGATAGAGACATATAGATAGATAGATAGATAGATAGATAGATAGATAGATAGATAGACACAGCAGCCAATGAGACTGTTCCTACACAGCAGCCAATGAAGATGTTCCTACACAGCAGCCATTGAGGATGTTCCTACACAGCAGCCAATGAAAATGTTCTTACACAGCAGCCAGATTGTGACATCACAGGGATGCTCTGTGATGTCACAATCTGGCTGCTGTGTACTGTAGGAACATTTTCATTGGCTGCTGTGTAGGAACATCCTCAATGGCTGCTGTGTAGGAACATCTTCATGTGCAGGAACATCTTCATCGTCCAGGAAGGGTATAAAAGGGGGCCGCGCCGCCCTGAGAGTCACTAGATGGATAGATAGAGATAGAGACATATAGATAGATAGATAGATAGATAGATAGATAGATAGATAGATAGATAGATAGATAGATAGATAGATAGATAGATAGATAGATAGATAGATAGATAGATAGATAGATAGATAGATAGATAGATAGATAGATAGACACAGCAGCCAATGAGACTGTTCCCACACAGCAGCCAATGAAGATGTTCCTACACAGCAGCCATTGAGGATGTTCCTACACAGCAGCCAATGAAAATGTTCTTACACAGCAGCCAGATTGTGACATCACAGGGATGCTCTGTGATGTCACAATCTGGCTGCTGTGTACTGTAGGAACATTTTCATTGGCTGCTGTGTAGGAACATCCTCAATGGCTGCTGTGTAGGAACATCTTCATGTGCAGGAACATCTTCATCGTCCAGGAAGGGTATAAAAGGGGGCCGCGCCGCCCTGAGAGTCACTAGATAGATAGGTAGAGATAGAGACATATAGATAGATAGATAGATAGATAGATAGATAGATAGATAGATAGATAGATAGATAGATAGATAGATAGATAGATAGATAGATAGATAGATAGATAAATAGATAGATAGATAGATAGATAGATAGATAGATAGATAGATAGACACAGCAGCCAATGAGACTGTTCCTACACAGCAGCCAATGAAGATGTTCCTACACAGCAGCCATTGAGGATGTTCCTACACAGCAGCCATTGAAAATGTTCTTACACAGCAGCCAGATTGTGACATCACAGGGATGCTCTGTGATGTCACAATCTGGCTGCTGTGTACTGTAGGAACATTTTCATTGGCTGCTGTGTAGGAACATCCTCAATGGCTGCTGTGTAGGAACATCTTCATGTGCAGGAACATCTTCATCGTCCAGGAAGGGTATAAAAGGGGGCCGCGCCGCCCTGAGAGTCACTAGATAGATAGATAGAGATATAGACATATAGATAGATAGATAGATAGATAGATAGATAGATAGATAGATAGATAGATAGATAGATAGATAGATAGATAGATAGATAGATAGATAGATAGATAGATAGATAGATAGATAGATAGATAGATAGATAGACACAGCAGCCAATGAGACTGTTCCTACACAGCAGCCAATGAAGATGTTCCTACACAGCAGCCATTGAGGATGTTCCTACACAGCAGCCAATGAAAATGTTCTTACACAGCAGCCAGATTGTGACATCACAGGGATGCTCTGTGATGTCACAATCTGGCTGCTGTGTAGGAACATTTTCATTGGCTGCTGTGTAGGAACATCCTCAATGGCTGCTGTGTAGGAACATCTTCATGTGCAGGAACATCTTCATCGTCCAGGAAGGGTATAAAGGGGGCCGCGCCGCCCTGAGAGTCACTAGATAGATAGATAGAGATAGAGACATATAGATAGATAGATAGATAGATAGATAGATAGATAGATAGATAGATAGATAGATAGATAGATAGATAGATAGATAGATAGATAGATAGATAGATAGATAGATAGATAGATAGATAGATAGATAGATAGACACAGCAGCCAATGAGACTGTTCCTACACAGCAGCCAATGAAGATGTTCCTACACAGCAGCCATTGAGGATGTTCCTACACAGCAGCCAATGAAAATGTTCTTACACAGCAGCCAGATTGTGACATCACAGGGATGCTCTGTGATGTCACAATCTGGCTGCTGTGTACTGTAGGAACATTTTCATTGGCTGCTGTGTAGGAACATCCTCAATGGCTGCTGTGTAGGAACATCTTCATGTGCAGGAACATCTTCATCGTCCAGGAAGGGTATAAAAGGGGGCCGCGCCGCCCTGAGAGTCACTAGATAGATAGATAGAGATAGAGACATATAGATAGATAGATAGATAGATAGATAGATAGATAGATAGATAGATAGATAGATAGATAGATAGATAGATAGATAGACACAGCAGCCAATGAGACTGTTCCTACACAGCAGCCAATGAAGATGTTCCTACACAGCAGCCATTGAGGATGTTCCTACACAGCAGCCAATGAAAATGTTCTTACACAGCAGCCAGATTGTGACATCACAGGGATGCTCTGTGATGTCACAATCTGGCTGCTGTGTAGGAACATTTTCATTGGCTGCTGTGTAGGAACATCCTCAATGGCTGCTGTGTAGGAACATCTTCATGTGCAGGAACATCTTCATCGTCCAGGAAGGGTATGAAAGGGGGCCGAGCCGCCCTGAGAGTCACTAGATAGATAGATAGAGATAGAGACATATAGATAGATAGATAGATAGATAGATAGATAGATAGATAGATAGATAGATAGATAGATAGATAGATAGATAGATAGATAGATAGATAGATAGATAGATAGATAGATAGATAGATAGATAGATAGATAGATAGATAGACACAGCAGCCAATGAGACTGTTCCTACACAGCAGCCAATGAAGATGTTCCTACACAGCAGCCATTGAGGATGTTCCTACACAGCAGCCAATGAAAATGTTCTTACACAGCAGCCAGATTGTGACATCACAGGGATGCTCTGTGATGTCACAATCTGGCTGCTGTGTACTGTAGGAACATTTTCATTGGCTGCTGTGTAGGAACATCCTCAATGGCTGCTGTGTAGGAACATCTTCATGTGCAGGAACATCTTCATCGTCCAGGAAGGGTATGAAAGGGGGCCGCGCCGCCCTGAGAGTCACTAGATAGATAGATAGAGATAGAGACATATAGATAGATAGATAGATAGATAGATAGATCGATAGATAGATAGATAGATAGATAGATAGATAGATAGATAGATAGATAGATAGATAGATAGATAGATAGATAGATAGATAGATAGATAGATAGATAGATAGATAGATAGACACAGCAGCCAATGAGACTGTTCCTACACAGCAGCCAATGAAGATGTTCCTACACAGCAGCCATTGAGGATGTTCCTACACAGCAGCCAATGAAAATGTTCTTACACAGCAGCCAGATTGTGACATCACAGGGATGCTCTGTGATGTCACAATCTGGCTGCTGTGTACTGTAGGAACATTTTCATTGGCTGCTGTGTAGGAACATCCTCAATGGCTGCTGTGTAGGAACATCTTCATGTGCAGGAACATCTTCATCGTCCAGGAAGGGTATAAAAGGGGGCCGCGCCGCCCTGAGAGTCACTAGATAGATAGATAGAGATAGAGACATATAGATAGATAGATAGATAGACAGATAGATAGATAGATAGATAGATAGATAGATAGATAGATAGATAGATAGATAGATAGATAGATAGATAGATAGATAGATAGATAGATAGATAGATAGATAGATAGATAGATAGATAGATAGATAGATAGACACAGCAGTCAATGAGACTGTTCCTACACAGCAGCCAATGAAGATGTTCCTACACAGCAGCCATTGAGGATGTTCCTACACAGCAGCCAATGAAAATGTTCTTACACAGCAGCCAGATTGTGACATCACAGGGATGCTCTGTGATGTCACAATCTGGCTGCTGTGTACTGTAGGAACATTTTCATTGGCTGCTGTGTAGGAACATCCTCAATGGCTGCTGTGTAGGAACATCTTCATGTGCAGGAACATCTTCATCGTCCAGGAAGGGTATAAAAGGGGGCCGCGCCGCCCTGAGAGTCACTAGATAGATAGATAGAGATAGAGACATATAGATAGATAGATAGATAGATAGATAGATAGATAGATAGATAGATAGATAGATAGATAGATAGATAGATAGATAGATAGATAGATAGATAGATAGATAGACACAGCAGCCAATGAGACTGTTCCTACACAGCAGCCAATGAAGATGTTCCTACACAGCAGCCATTGAGGATGTTCCTACACAGCAGCCAATGAAAATGTTCTTACACAGCAGCCAGATTGTGACATCACAGGGATGCTCTGTGATGTCACAATCTGGCTGCTGTGTACTGTAGGAACATTTTCATTGGCTGCTGTGTAGGAACATCCTCAATGGCTGCTGTGTAGGAACATCTTCATGTGCAGGAACATCTTCATCGTCCAGGAAGGGTATAAAAGGGGGCCGCGCCGCCCTGAGAGTCACTAGATAGATAGATAGAGATATAGACATATAGATAGATAGATAGATAGATAGATAGATAGATAGATAGATAGATAGATAGATAGATAGATAGATAGATAGATAGATAGATAGATAGACACAGCAGCCAATGAGACTGTTCCTACACAGCAGCCAATGAAGATGTTCCTACACAGCAGCCATTGAGGATGTTCCTACACAGCAGCCAATGAAAATGTTCTTACACAGCAGCCAGATTGTGACATCACAGGGATGCTCTGTGATGTCACAATCTGGCTGCTGTGTAGGAACATTTTCATTGGCTGCTGTGTAGGAACATCCTCAATGGCTGCTGTGTAGGAACATCTTCATGTGCAGGAACATCTTCATCGTCCAGGAAGGGTATAAAGGGGGCCGCGCCGCCCTGAGAGTCACTAGATAGATAGATAGAGATAGAGACATATAGATAGATAGATAGATAGATAGATAGATAGATAGATAGATAGATAGATAGATAGATAGATAGATAGATAGATAGATAGATAGATAGATAGATAGATAGACACAGCAGCCAATGAGACTGTTCCTACACAGCAGCCAATGAAGATGTTCCTACACAGCAGCCATTGAGGATGTTCCTACACAGCAGCCAATGAAAATGTTCTTACACAGCAGCCAGATTGTGACATCACAGGGATGCTCTGTGATGTCACAATCTGGCTGCTGTGTACTGTAGGAACATTTTCATTGGCTGCTGTGTAGGAACATCCTCAATGGCTGCTGTGTAGGAACATCTTCATGTGCAGGAACATCTTCATCGTCCAGGAAGGGTATAAAAGGGGGCCGCGCCGCCCTGAGAGTCACTAGATAGATAGATAGAGACATATAGATAGATAGATAGATAGATAGATAGATAGATAGATAGATAGATAGATAGATAGATAGATAGATAGATAGATAGATAGATAGATAGATAGATAGATAGATAGATAGATAGATAGACACAGCAGCCAATGAGACTGTTCCTACACAGCAGCCAATGAAGATGTTCCTACACAGCAGCCATTGAGGATGTTCCTACACAGCAGCCAATGAAAATGTTCTTACACAGCAGCCAGATTGTGACATCACAGGGATGCTCTGTGATGTCACAATCTGGCTGCTGTGTAGGAACATTTTCATTGGCTGCTGTGTAGGAACATCCTCAATGGCTGCTGTGTAGGAACATCTTCATGTGCAGGAACATCTTCATCGTCCAGGAAGGGTATGAAAGGGGGCCGAGCCGCCCTGAGAGTCACTAGATAGATAGATAGAGATAGAGACATATAGATAGATAGATAGATAGATAGATAGATAGATAGATAGATAGATAGATAGATAGATAGATAGATAGATAGATAGATAGATAGATAGATAGATAGACACAGCAGCCAATGAGACTGTTCCTACACAGCAGCCAATGAAGATGTTCCTACACAGCAGCCATTGAGGATGTTCCTACACAGCAGCCAATGAAAATGTTCTTACACAGCAGCCAGATTGTGACATCACAGGGATGCTCTGTGATGTCACAATCTGGCTGCTGTGTACTGTAGGAACATTTTCATTGGCTGCTGTGTAGGAACATCCTCAATGGCTGCTGTGTAGGAACATCTTCATGTGCAGGAACATCTTCATCGTCCAGGAAGGGTATGAAAGGGGGCCGCGCCGCCCTGAGAGTCACTAGATAGATAGATAGAGATAGAGACATATAGATAGATAGATAGATAGATAGATAGATAGATCGATAGATAGATAGATAGATAGATAGATAGATAGATAGATAGATAGATAGATAGATAGATAGATAGATAGATAGATAGATAGATAGATAGATAGATAGATAGATAGACACAGCAGCCAATGAGACTGTTCCTACACAGCAGCCAATGAAGATGTTCCTACACAGCAGCCATTGAGGATGTTCCTACACAGCAGCCAATGAAAATGTTCTTACACAGCAGCCAGATTGTGACATCACAGGGATGCTCTGTGATGTCACAATCTGGCTGCTGTGTACTGTAGGAACATTTTCATTGGCTGCTGTGTAGGAACATCCTCAATGGCTGCTGTGTAGGAACATCTTCATGTGCAGGAACATCTTCATCGTCCAGGAAGGGTATAAAAGGGGGCCGCGCCGCCCTGAGAGTCACTAGATAGATAGATAGAGATAGAGACATATAGATAGATAGATAGATAGATAGACAGATAGATAGATAGATAGATAGATAGATAGATAGATAGATAGATAGATAGATAGATAGATAGATAGATAGATAGATAGATAGATAGATAGATAGATAGATAGACACAGCAGTCAATGAGACTGTTCCTACACAGCAGCCAATGAAGATGTTCCTACACAGCAGCCATTGAGGATGTTCCTACACAGCAGCCAATGAAAATGTTCTTACACAGCAGCCAGATTGTGACATCACAGGGATGCTCTGTGATGTCACAATCTGGCTGCTGTGTACTGTAGGAACATTTTCATTGGCTGCTGTGTAGGAACATCCTCAATGGCTGCTGTGTAGGAACATCTTCATGTGCAGGAACATCTTCATCGTCCAGGAAGGGTATAAAAGGGGGCCGCGCCGCCCTGAGAGTCACTAGATAGATAGATAGAGATAGAGACATATAGATAGATAGATAGATAGATAGATAGATAGATAGATAGATAGATAGATAGATAGATAGATAGATAGATAGATAGATAGATAGATAGATAGATAGATAGATAGATAGATAGACACAGCAGCCAATGAGACTGTTCCTACACAGCAGCCAATGAAGATGTTCCTACACAGCAGCCATTGAGGATGTTCCTACACAGCAGCCAATGAAAATGTTCTTACACAGCAGCCAGATTGTGACATCACAGGGATGCTCTGTGATGTCACAATCTGGCTGCTGTGTACTGTAGGAACATTTTCATTGGCTGCTGTGTAGGAACATCCTCAATGGCTGCTGTGTAGGAACATCTTCATGTGCAGGAACATCTTCATCGTCCAGGAAGGGTATAAAAGGGGGCCGCGCCGCCCTGAGAGTCACTAGATAGATAGATAGAGATATAGACATATAGATAGATAGATAGATAGATAGATAGATAGATAGATAGATAGATAGATAGATAGATAGATAGATAGATAGATAGATAGATAGATAGATAGACACAGCAGCCAATGAGACTGTTCCTACACAGCAGCCAATGAAGATGTTCCTACACAGCAGCCATTGAGGATGTTCCTACACAGCAGCCAATGAAAATGTTCTTACACAGCAGCCAGATTGTGACATCACAGGGATGCTCTGTGATGTCACAATCTGGCTGCTGTGTAGGAACATTTTCATTGGCTGCTGTGTAGGAACATCCTCAATGGCTGCTGTGTAGGAACATCTTCATGTGCAGGAACATCTTCATCGTCCAGGAAGGGTATAAAGGGGGCCGCGCCGCCCTGAGAGTCACTAGATAGATAGATAGAGATAGAGACATATAGATAGATAGATAGATAGATAGATAGATAGATAGATAGATAGATAGATAGATAGATAGATAGATAGATAGATAGATAGATAGATAGACACAGCAGCCAATGAGACTGTTCCTACACAGCAGCCAATGAAGATGTTCCTACACAGCAGCCATTGAGGATGTTCCTACACAGCAGCCAATGAAAATGTTCTTACACAGCAGCCAGATTGTGACATCACAGGGATGCTCTGTGATGTCACAATCTGGCTGCTGTGTACTGTAGGAACATTTTCATTGGCTGCTGTGTAGGAACATCCTCAATGGCTGCTGTGTAGGAACATCTTCATGTGCAGGAACATCTTCATCGTCCAGGAAGGGTATAAAAGGGGGCCGCGCCGCCCTGAGAGTCACTAGATAGATAGATAGAGACATATAGATAGATAGATAGATAGATAGATAGATAGATAGATAGATAGATAGATAGATAGATAGATAGATAGATAGATAGATAGATAGATAGATAGATAGATAGATAGATAGACACAGCAGCCAATGAGACTGTTCCTACACAGCAGCCAATGAAGATGTTCCTACACAGCAGCCATTGAGGATGTTCCTACACAGCAGCCAATGAAAATGTTCTTACACAGCAGCCAGATTGTGACATCACAGGGATGCTCTGTGATGTCACAATCTGGCTGCTGTGTAGGAACATTTTCATTGGCTGCTGTGTAGGAACATCCTCAATGGCTGCTGTGTAGGAACATCTTCATGTGCAGGAACATCTTCATCGTCCAGGAAGGGTATGAAAGGGGGCCGAGCCGCCCTGAGAGTCACTAGATAGATAGATAGATAGAGATAGAGACATATAGATAGATAGATAGATAGATAGATAGATAGATAGATAGATAGATAGATAGATAGATAGATAGATAGATAGATAGATAGATAGATAGATAGATAGATAGATAGATAGATAGATAGATAGATAGATAGACACAGCAGCCAATGAGACTGTTCCTACACAGCAGCCAATGAAGATGTTCCTACACAGCAGCCATTGAGGATGTTCCTACACAGCAGCCAATGAAAATGTTCTTACACAGCAGCCAGATTGTGACATCACAGGGATGCTCTGTGATGTCACAATCTGGCTGCTGTGTACTGTAGGAACATTTTCATTGGCTGCTGTGTAGGAACATCCTCAATGGCTGCTGTGTAGGAACATCTTCATGTGCAGGAACATCTTCATCGTCCAGGAAGGGTATGAAAGGGGGCCGCGCCGCCCTGAGAGTCACTAGATAGATAGATAGAGATAGAGACATATAGATAGATAGATAGATAGATAGATAGATCGATAGATAGATAGATAGATAGATAGATAGATAGATAGATAGATAGATAGATAGATAGATAGATAGATAGATAGATCGATAGATAGATAGATAGATAGATAGATAGATAGATAGATAGATAGATAGATAGATAGATAGATAGATAGATAGATAGATAGATAGATAGATAGATAGATAGATAGACACAGCAGCCAATGAGACTGTTCCTACACAGCAGCCAATGAAGATGTTCCTACACAGCAGCCATTGAGGATGTTCCTACACAGCAGCCAATGAAAATGTTCTTACACAGCAGCCAGATTGTGACATCACAGGGATGCTCTGTGATGTCACAATCTGGCTGCTGTGTACTGTAGGAACATTTTCATTGGCTGCTGTGTAGGAACATCCTCAATGGCTGCTGTGTAGGAACATCTTCATGTGCAGGAACATCTTCATCGTCCAGGAAGGGTATAAAAGGGGGCCGCGCCGCCCTGAGAGTCACTAGATAGATAGATAGAGATAGAGACATATAGATAGATAGATAGATAGACAGATAGATAGATAGATAGATAGATAGATAGATAGATAGATAGATAGATAGATAGATAGATAGATAGATAGATAGATAGATAGATAGACACAGCAGTCAATGAGACTGTTCCTACACAGCAGCCAATGAAGATGTTCCTACACAGCAGCCATTGAGGATGTTCCTACACAGCAGCCAATGAAAATGTTCTTACACAGCAGCCAGATTGTGACATCACAGGGATGCTCTGTGATGTCACAATCTGGCTGCTGTGTACTGTAGGAACATTTTCATTGGCTGCTGTGTAGGAACATCCTCAATGGCTGCTGTGTAGGAACATCTTCATGTGCAGGAACATCTTCATCGTCCAGGAAGGGTATAAAAGGGGGCCGCGCCGCCCTGAGAGTCACTAGATAGATAGATAGAGATAGAGACATATAGATAGATAGATAGATAGATAGATAGATAGATAGATAGATAGATAGATAGATAGATAGATAGATAGATAGATAGATAGATAGATAGATAGATAGATAGATAGATAGATAGATAGATAGACACAGCAGCCAATGAGACTGTTCCTACACAGCAGCCAATGAAGATGTTCCTACACAGCAGCCATTGAGGATGTTCCTACACAGCAGCCAATGAAAATGTTCTTACACAGCAGCCAGATTGTGACATCACAGGGATGCTCTGTGATGTCACAATCTGGCTGCTGTGTACTGTAGGAACATTTTCATTGGCTGCTGTGTAGGAACATCCTCAATGGCTGCTGTGTAGGAACATCTTCATGTGCAGGAACATCTTCATCGTCCAGGAAGGGTATAAAAGGGGGCCGCGCCGCCCTGAGAGTCACTAGATAGATAGATAGAGATATAGACATATAGATAGATAGATAGATAGATAGATAGATAGATAGATAGATAGATAGATAGATAGATAGATAGATAGATAGATAGATAGATAGATAGATAGATAGATAGATAGATAGATAGATAGATAGATAGATAGATAGACACAGCAGCCAATGAGACTGTTCCTACACAGCAGCCAATGAAGATGTTCCTACACAGCAGCCATTGAGGATGTTCCTACACAGCAGCCAATGAAAATGTTCTTACACAGCAGCCAGATTGTGACATCACAGGGATGCTCTGTGATGTCACAATCTGGCTGCTGTGTAGGAACATTTTCATTGGCTGCTGTGTAGGAACATCCTCAATGGCTGCTGTGTAGGAACATCTTCATGTGCAGGAACATCTTCATCGTCCAGGAAGGGTATAAAGGGGGCCGCGCCGCCCTGAGAGTCACTAGATAGATAGATAGAGATAGAGACATATAGATAGATAGATAGATAGATAGATAGATAGATAGATAGATAGATAGATAGATAGATAGATAGATAGATAGATAGATAGATAGATAGATAGATAGATAGATAGATAGATAGACACAGCAGCCAATGAGACTGTTCCTACACAGCAGCCAATGAAGATGTTCCTACACAGCAGCCATTGAGGATGTTCCTACACAGCAGCCAATGAAAATGTTCTTACACAGCAGCCAGATTGTGACATCACAGGGATGCTCTGTGATGTCACAATCTGGCTGCTGTGTACTGTAGGAACATTTTCATTGGCTGCTGTGTAGGAACATCCTCAATGGCTGCTGTGTAGGAACATCTTCATGTGCAGGAACATCTTCATCGTCCAGGAAGGGTATAAAAGGGGGCCGCGCCGCCCTGAGAGTCACTAGATAGATAGATAGAGACATATAGATAGATAGATAGATAGATAGATAGATAGATAGATAGATAGATAGATAGATAGATAGATAGATAGATAGATAGATAGATAGATAGATAGATAGATAGATAGATAGATAGACACAGCAGCCAATGAGACTGTTCCTACACAGCAGCCAATGAAGATGTTCCTACACAGCAGCCATTGAGGATGTTCCTACACAGCAGCCAATGAAAATGTTCTTACACAGCAGCCAGATTGTGACATCACAGGGATGCTCTGTGATGTCACAATCTGGCTGCTGTGTAGGAACATTTTCATTGGCTGCTGTGTAGGAACATCCTCAATGGCTGCTGTGTAGGAACATCTTCATGTGCAGGAACATCTTCATCGTCCAGGAAGGGTATGAAAGGGGGCCGCGCCGCCCTGAGAGTCACTAGATAGATAGATAGAGATAGAGACATATAGATAGATAGATAGATAGATAGATAGATAGATAGATAGATAGATAGATAGATAGATAGATAGATAGATAGATAGATAGATAGATAGATAGATAGATAGATAGATAGACACAGCAGCCAATGAGACTGTTCCTACACAGCAGCCAATGAAGATGTTCCTACACAGCAGCCATTGAGGATGTTCCTACACAGCAGCCAATGAAAATGTTCTTACACAGCAGCCAGATTGTGACATCACAGGGATGCTCTGTGATGTCACAATCTGGCTGCTGTGTACTGTAGGAACATTTTCATTGGCTGCTGTGTAGGAACATCCTCAATGGCTGCTGTGTAGGAACATCTTCATGTGCAGGAACATCTTCATCGTCCAGGAAGGGTATAAAAGGGGGCCGCGCCGCCCTGAGAGTCACTAGATAGATAGATAGAGATAGAGACATATAGATAGATAGATAGATAGATAGATAGATAGATAGATAGATAGATAGATAGATAGATAGATAGATAGATAGATAGATAGATAGATAGATAGATAGATAGATAGATAGATAGACACAGCAGTCAATGAGACTGTTCCTACACAGCAGCCAATGAAGATGTTCCTACACAGCAGCCATTGAGGATGTTCCTACACAGCAGCCAATGAAAATGTTCTTACACAGCAGCCAGATTGTGACATCACAGGGATGCTCTGTGATGTCACAATCTGGCTGCTGTGTAGGAACATTTTCATTGGCTGCTGTGTAGGAACATCCTCAATGGCTGCTGTGTAGGAACATCTTCATGTGCAGGAACATCTTCATCGTCCAGGAAGGGTATGAAAGGGGGCCGCGCCGCCCTGAGAGTCACTAGATAGATAGATAGAGATAGAGACATATAGATAGATAGATAGATAGATAGATAGATAGATAGATAGATAGATAGATATATAGATAGATAGATAGATAGATAGATAGATAGATAGACACAGCAGCCAATGAGACTGTTCCCACACAGCAGCCAATGAAGATGTTCCTACACAGCAGCCATTGAGGATGTTCCTACACAGCAGCCAATGAAAATGTTCTTACACAGCAGCCAGATTGTGACATCACAGGGATGCTCTGTGATGTCACAATCTGGCTGCTGTGTACTGTAGGAACATTTTCATTGGCTGCTGTGTAGGAACATCCTCAATGGCTGCTGTGTAGGAACATCTTCATGTGCAGGAACATCTTCATCGTCCAGGAAGGGTATAAAAGGGGGCCGCGCCGCCCTGAGAGTCACTAGATAGATAGATAGAGATAGAGACATATAGATAGATAGATAGATAGATAGATAGATAGATAGATAGATAGATAGATAGATAGATAGATAGATAGATAGATAGATAGATAGATAGATAGACACAGCAGTCAATGAGACTGTTCCTACACAGCAGCCAATGAAGATGTTCCTACACAGCAGCCATTGAGGATGTTCCTACACAGCAGCCAATGAAAATGTTCTTACACAGCAGCCAGATTGTGACATCACAGGGATGCTCTGTGATGTCACAATCTGGCTGCTGTGTAGGAACATTTTCATTGGCTGCTGTGTAGGAACATCCTCAATGGCTGCTGTGTAGGAACATCTTCATGTGCAGGAACATCTTCATCGTCCAGGAAGGGTATAAAAGGGGGCCGCGCCGCCCTGAGAGTCACTAGATGGATAGATAGAGATAGAGACATATAGATAGATAGATTGATAGATAGATAGATAGATAGATAGATAGATAGATAGATAGATAGATAGATAGATAGATAGATAGATAGATAGATAGATAGATAGATAGATAGACACAGCAGCCAATGAGACTGTTCCCACACAGCAGCCAATGAAGATGTTCCTACACAGCAGCCATTGAGGATGTTCCTACACAGCAGCCAATGAAAATGTTCTTACACAGCAGCCAGATTGTGACATCACAGGGATGCTCTGTGATGTCACAATCTGGCTGCTGTGTACTGTAGGAACATTTTCATTGGCTGCTGTGTAGGAACATCCTCAATGGCTGCTGTGTAGGAACATCTTCATGTGCAGGAACATCTTCATCGTCCAGGAAGGGTATAAAAGGGGGCCGCGCCGCCCTGAGAGTCACTAGATAGATAGATAGAGATAGAGACATATAGATAGATAGATAGATAGATAGATAGATAGATAGATAGATAGATAGATAGATAGATAGATAGATAGATAGATAGATAGATAGATAGATAGATAGATAGATAGATAGACACAGCAGTCAATGAGACTGTTCCTACACAGCAGCCAATGAAGATGTTCCTACACAGCAGCCATTGAGGATGTTCCTACACAGCAGCCAATGAAAATGTTCTTACACAGCAGCCAGATTGTGACATCACAGGGATGCTCTGTGATGTCACAATCTGGCTGCTGTGTACTGTAGGAACATTTTCATTGGCTGCTGTGTAGGAACATCCTCAATGGCTGCTGTGTAGGAACATCTTCATGTGCAGGAACATCTTCATCGTCCAGGAAGGGTATAAAAGGGGGCCGCGCCGCCCTGAGAGTCACTAGATAGATAGATAGAGATAGAGACATATAGATAGATAGATAGATAGATAGATAGATAGATAGATAGATAGATAGATAGATAGATAGATAGATAGATAGATAGATAGATAGATAGATAGATAGATAGATAGATAGATAGATAGATAGATAGACACAGCAGCCAATGAGACTGTTCCTACACAGCAGCCAATGAAGATGTTCCTACACAGCAGCCATTGAGGATGTTCCTACACAGCAGCCAATGAAAATGTTCTTACACAGCAGCCAGATTGTGACATCACAGGGATGCTCTGTGATGTCACAATCTGGCTGCTGTGTACTGTAGGAACATTTTCATTGGCTGCTGTGTAGGAACATCCTCAATGGCTGCTGTGTAGGAACATCTTCATGTGCAGGAACATCTTCATCGTCCAGGAAGGGTATAAAAGGGGGCCGCGCCGCCCTGAGAGTCACTAGATAGATAGATAGAGATATAGACATATAGATAGATAGATAGATAGATAGATAGATAGATAGATAGATAGATAGATAGATAGATAGATAGATAGATAGATATATAGATAGATAGATAGATAGATAGATAGATAGATAGATAGACACAGCAGCCAATGAGACTGTTCCTACACAGCAGCCAATGAAGATGTTCCTACACAGCAGCCATTGAGGATGTTCCTACACAGCAGCCAATGAAAATGTTCTTACACAGCAGCCAGATTGTGACATCACAGGGATGCTCTGTGATGTCACAATCTGGCTGCTGTGTAGGAACATTTTCATTGGCTGCTGTGTAGGAACATCCTCAATGGCTGCTGTGTAGGAACATCTTCATGTGCAGGAACATCTTCATCGTCCAGGAAGGGTATAAAGGGGGCCGCGCCGCCCTGAGAGTCACTAGATAGATAGATAGAGATAGAGACATATAGATAGATAGATAGATAGATAGATAGATAGATAGATAGATAGATAGATAGATAGATAGATAGATAGATAGATAGATAGATAGATAGATAGATAGATAGATAGATAGATAGATAGATAGATAGATAGATAGACAGACACAGCAGCCAATGAGACTGTTCCTACACAGCAGCCAATGAAGATGTTCCTACACAGCAGCCATTGAGGATGTTCCTACACAGCAGCCAATGAAAATGTTCTTACACAGCAGCCAGATTGTGACATCACAGGGATGCTCTGTGATGTCACAATCTGGCTGCTGTGTATTGTAGGAACATTTTCATTGGCTGCTGTGTAGGAACATCCTCAATGGCTGCTGTGTAGGAACATCTTCATGTGCAGGAACATCTTCATCGTCCAGGAAGGGTATAAAAGGGGGCCGCGCCGCCCTGAGAGTCACTAGATAGATAGATAGAGACAGATAGATAGATAGATAGATAGATAGATAGATAGATAGATAGATAGATAGATAGATAGATAGATAGATAGATAGATAGATAGATAGACACAGCAGCCAATGAGACTGTTCCTACACAGCAGCCAATGAAGATGTTCCTACACAGCAGCCATTGAGGATGTTCCTACACAGCAGCCAATGAAAATGTTCTTACACAGCAGCCAGATTGTGACATCACAGGGATGCTCTGTGATGTCACAATCTGGCTGCTGTGTAGGAACATTTTCATTGGCTGCTGTGTAGGAACATCCTCAATGGCTGCTGTGTAGGAACATCTTCATGTGCAGGAACATCTTCATCGTCCAGGAAGGGTATGAAAGGGGGCCGCGCCGCCCTGAGAGTCACTAGATAGATAGATAGAGATAGAGACATATAGATAGATAGATAGATAGATAGATAGATAGATAGATAGATAGATAGATAGATAGATAGATAGATAGATAGATAGATAGATAGATAGATAGATAGATAGATAGACACAGCAGCCAATGAGACTGTTCCTACACAGCAGCCAATGAAGATGTTCCTACACAGCAGCCATTGAGGATGTTCCTACACAGCAGCCAATGAAAATGTTCTTACACAGCAGCCAGATTGTGACATCACAGGGATGCTCTGTGATGTCACAATCTGGCTGCTGTGTACTGTAGGAACATTTTCATTGGCTGCTGTGTAGGAACATCCTCAATGGCTGCTGTGTAGGAACATCTTCATGTGCAGGAACATCTTCATCGTCCAGGAAGGGTATAAAAGGGGGCCGCGCCGCCCTGAGAGTCACTAGATAGATAGATAGAGATAGAGACATATAGATAGATAGATAGATAGATAGATAGATAGATAGATAGATAGATAGATAGATAGATAGATAGATAGATAGATAGATAGATAGATAGACACAGCAGTCAATGAGACTGTTCCTACACAGCAGCCAATGAAGATGTTCCTACACAGCAGCCATTGAGGATGTTCCTACACAGCAGCCAATGAAAATGTTCTTACACAGCAGCCAGATTGTGACATCACAGGGATGCTCTGTGATGTCACAATCTGGCTGCTGTGTAGGAACATTTTCATTGGCTGCTGTGTAGGAACATCCTCAATGGCTGCTGTGTAGGAACATCTTCATGTGCAGGAACATCTTCATCGTCCAGGAAGGGTATAAAGGGGGCCGCGCCGCCCTGAGAGTCACTAGATAGATAGATAGAGATAGAGACATATAGATAGATAGATAGATAGATAGATAGATAGATAGATAGATAGATAGATAGATAGATAGATAGATAGATAGATAGATAGATAGATAGATAGATAGATAGATAGATAGACACAGCAGCCAATGAGACTGTTCCTACACAGCAGCCAATGAAGATGTTCCTACACAGCAGCCATTGAGGATGTTCCTACACAGCAGCCAATGAAAATGTTCTTACACAGCAGCCAGATTGTGACATCACAGGGATGCTCTGTGATGTCACAATCTGGCTGCTGTGTACTGTAGGAACATTTTCATTGGCTGCTGTGTAGGAACATCCTCAATGGCTGCTGTGTAGGAACATCTTCATGTGCAGGAACATCTTCATCGTCCAGGAAGGGTATAAAAGGGGGCCGCGCCGCCCTGAGAGTCACTAGATAGATAGATAGAGACAGATAGATAGATAGATAGATAGATAGATAGATAGATAGATAGATAGATAGATAGATAGATAGATAGATAGATAGATAGATAGATAGATAGATAGATAGATAGATAGATAGATAGATAGATAGATAGATAGATAGATAGACACAGCAGCCAATGAGACTGTTCCTACACAGCAGCCAATGAAGATGTTCCTACACAGCAGCCATTGAGGATGTTCCTACACAGCAGCCAATGAAAATGTTCTTACACAGCAGCCAGATTGTGACATCACAGGGATGCTCTGTGATGTCACAATCTGGCTGCTGTGTAGGAACATTTTCATTGGCTGCTGTGTAGGAACATCCTCAATGGCTGCTGTGTAGGAACATCTTCATGTGCAGGAACATCTTCATCGTCCAGGAAGGGTATGAAAGGGGGCCGCGCCGCCCTGAGAGTCACTAGATAGATAGATAGAGATAGAGACATATAGATAGATAGATAGATAGATAGATAGATAGATAGATAGATAGATAGATAGATAGATAGATAGATAGATAGATAGATAGATAGATAGATAGATAGATAGATAGACACAGCAGCCAATGAGACTGTTCCTACACAGCAGCCAATGAAGATGTTCCTACACAGCAGCCATTGAGGATGTTCCTACACAGCAGCCAATGAAAATGTTCTTACACAGCAGCCAGATTGTGACATCACAGGGATGCTCTGTGATGTCACAATCTGGCTGCTGTGTACTGTAGGAACATTTTCATTGGCTGCTGTGTAGGAACATCCTCAATGGCTGCTGTGTAGGAACATCTTCATGTGCAGGAACATCTTCATCGTCCAGGAAGGGTATAAAAGGGGGCCGCGCCGCCCTGAGAGTCACTAGATAGATAGATAGAGATAGAGACATATAGATAGATAGATAGATAGATAGATAGATAGATAGATAGATAGATAGATAGATAGATAGATAGATAGATAGATAGATAGATAGACACAGCAGTCAATGAGACTGTTCCTACACAGCAGCCAATGAAGATGTTCCTACACAGCAGCCATTGAGGATGTTCCTACACGGCAGCCAATGAAAATGTTCTTACACAGCAGCCAGATTGTGACATCACAGGGATGCTCTGTGATGTCACAATCTGGCTGCTGTGTAGGAACATTTTCATTGGCTGCTGTGTAGGAACATCCTCAATGGCTGCTGTGTAGGAACATCTTCATGTGCAGGAACATCTTCATCGTCCAGGAAGGGTATAAAAGGGGGCCGCGCCGCCCTGAGAGTCACTAGATAGATAGATAGAGATAGAGACATATAGATAGATAGATAGATAGATAGATAGATAGATAGATAGATAGATAGATAGATAGATAGATAGATAGATAGATAGATAGATAGATAGATAGACACAGCAGTCAATGAGACTGTTCCTACACAGCAGCCAATGAAGATGTTCCTACACAGCAGCCATTGAGGATGTTCCTACACAGCAGCCAATGAAAATGTTCTTACACAGCAGCCAGATTGTGACATCACAGGGATGCTCTGTGATGTCACAATCTGGCTGCTGTGTAGGAACATTTTCATTGGCTGCTGTGTAGGAACATCCTCAATGGCTGCTGTGTAGGAACATCTTCATGTGCAGGAACATCTTCATCGTCCAGGAAGGGTATAAAAGGGGGCCGCGCCGCCCTGAGAGTCACTAGATGGATAGATAGAGATAGAGACATATAGATAGATAGATTGATAGATAGATAGATAGATAGATAGATAGATAGATAGATAGATAGATAGATAGATAGATAGATAGATAGATAGATAGATAGATAGATAGATAGACACAGCAGCCAATGAGACTGTTCCCACACAGCAGCCAATGAAGATGTTCCTACACAGCAGCCATTGAGGATGTTCCTACACAGCAGCCAATGAAAATGTTCTTACACAGCAGCCAGATTGTGACATCACAGGGATGCTCTGTGATGTCACAA
Organism: Borostomias antarcticus; assembly: GCF_949987555.1. NCBI lineage: Eukaryota > Metazoa > Chordata > Actinopteri > Stomiiformes > Stomiidae > Borostomias > Borostomias antarcticus. Next base: position 986,415 of record NW_028176195.1, read on the forward strand.
TCTGGCTGCTGTGTACTGTAGGAACATTTTCATTGGCTGCTGTGTAGGAACATCCTCAATGGCTGCTGTGTAGGAACATCTTCATGTGCAGGAACATCTTCATCGTCCAGGAAGGGTATAAAAGGGGGCCGCGCCGCCCTGAGAGTCACTAGATAGATAGATAGAGATAGAGACATATAGATAGATAGATAGATAGATAGATAGATAGATAGATAGATAGATAGATAGATAGATAGATAGATAGATAGATAGATAGATAGATAGATAGATAGATAGATAGATAGATAGATAGATAGACACAGCAGTCAATGAGACTGTTCCTACACAGCAGCCAATGAAGATGTTCCTACACAGCAGCCATTGAGGATGTTCCTACACAGCAGCCAATGAAAATGTTCTTACACAGCAGCCAGATTGTGACATCACAGGGATGCTCTGTGATGTCACAATCTGGCTGCTGTGTACTGTAGGAACATTTTCATTGGCTGCTGTGTAGGAACATCCTCAATGGCTGCTGTGTAGGAACATCTTCATGTGCAGGAACATCTTCATCGTCCAGGAAGGGTATAAAAGGGGGCCGCGCCGCCCTGAGAGTCACTAGATAGATAGATAGAGATAGAGACATATAGATAGATAGATAGATAGATAGATAGATAGATAGATAGATAGATAGATAGATAGATAGATAGATAGATAGATAGATAGATAGATAGATAGATAGATAGATAGATAGATAGATAGATAGATAGACACAGCAGCCAATGAGACTGTTCCTACACAGCAGCCAATGAAGATGTTCCTACACAGCAGCCATTGAGGATGTTCCTACACAGCAGCCAATGAAAATGTTCTTACACAGCAGCCAGATTGTGACATCACAGGGATGCTCTGTGATGTCACAATCTGGCTGCTGTGTACTGTAGGAACATTTTCATTGGCTGCTGTGTAGGAACATCCTCAATGGCTGCTGTGTAGGAACATCTTCATGTGCAGGAACATCTTCATCGTCCAGGAAGGGTATAAAAGGGGGCCGCGCCGCCCTGAGAGTCACTAGATAGATAGATAGAGATATAGACATATAGATAGATAGATAGATAGATAGATAGATAGATAGATAGATAGATAGATAGATAGATAGATAGATAGATAGATAGATAGATAGATAGATAGATAGATAGATAGATAGATAGACACAGCAGCCAATGAGACTGTTCCTACACAGCAGCCAATGAAGATGTTCCTACACAGCAGCCATTGAGGATGTTCCTACACAGCAGCCAATGAAAATGTTCTTACACAGCAGCCAGATTGTGACATCACAGGGATGCTCTGTGATGTCACAATCTGGCTGCTGTGTAGGAACATTTTCATTGGCTGCTGTGTAGGAACATCCTCAATGGCTGCTGTGTAGGAACATCTTCATGTGCAGGAACATCTTCATCGTCCAGGAAGGGTATAAAGGGGGCCGCGCCGCCCTGAGAGTCACTAGATAGATAGATAGAGATAGAGACATATAGATAGATAGATAGATAGATAGATAGATAGATAGATAGATAGATAGATAGATAGATAGATAGATAGATAGATAGATAGATAGATAGATAGATAGATAGATAGATAGATAGATAGATAGATAGACAGACACAGCAGCCAATGAGACTGTTCCTACACAGCAGCCAATGAAGATGTTCCTACACAGCAGCCATTGAGGATGTTCCTACACAGCAGCCAATGAAAATGTTCTTACACAGCAGCCAGATTGTGACATCACAGGGATGCTCTGTGATGTCACAATCTGGCTGCTGTGTATTGTAGGAACATTTTCATTGGCTGCTGTGTAGGAACATCCTCAATGGCTGCTGTGTAGGAACATCTTCATGTGCAGGAACATCTTCATCGTCCAGGAAGGGTATAAAAGGGGGCCGCGCCGCCCTGAGAGTCACTAGATAGATAGATAGAGACAGATAGATAGATAGATAGATAGATAGATAGATAGATAGATAGATAGATAGATAGATAGATAGATAGATAGATAGATAGATAGATAGACACAGCAGCCAATGAGACTGTTCCTACACAGCAGCCAATGAAGATGTTCCTACACAGCAGCCATTGAGGATGTTCCTACACAGCAGCCAATGAAAATGTTCTTACACAGCAGCCAGATTGTGACATCACAGGGATGCTCTGTGATGTCACAATCTGGCTGCTGTGTAGGAACATTTTCATTGGCTGCTGTGTAGGAACATCCTCAATGGCTGCTGTGTAGGAACATCTTCATGTGCAGGAACATCTTCATCGTCCAGGAAGGGTATGAAAGGGGGCCGCGCCGCCCTGAGAGTCACTAGATAGATAGATAGAGATAGAGACATATAGATAGATAGATAGATAGATAGATAGATAGATAGATAGATAGATAGATAGATAGATAGATAGATAGATAGATAGATAGATAGATAGATAGATAGATAGATAGACACAGCAGCCAATGAGACTGTTCCTACACAGCAGCCAATGAAGATGTTCCTACACAGCAGCCATTGAGGATGTTCCTACACAGCAGCCAATGAAAATGTTCTTACACAGCAGCCAGATTGTGACATCACAGGGATGCTCTGTGATGTCACAATCTGGCTGCTGTGTACTGTAGGAACATTTTCATTGGCTGCTGTGTAGGAACATCCTCAATGGCTGCTGTGTAGGAACATCTTCATGTGCAGGAACATCTTCATCGTCCAGGAAGGGTATAAAAGGGGGCCGCGCCGCCCTGAGAGTCACTAGATAGATAGATAGAGATAGAGACATATAGATAGATAGATAGATAGATAGATAGATAGATAGATAGATAGATAGATAGATAGATAGATAGATAGATAGATAGATAGATAGATAGATAGACACAGCAGTCAATGAGACTGTTCCTACACAGCAGCCAATGAAGATGTTCCTACACAGCAGCCATTGAGGATGTTCCTACACAGCAGCCAATGAAAATGTTCTTACACAGCAGCCAGATTGTGACATCACAGGGATGCTCTGTGATGTCACAATCTGGCTGCTGTGTAGGAACATTTTCATTGGCTGCTGTGTAGGAACATCCTCAATGGCTGCTGTGTAGGAACATCTTCATGTGCAGGAACATCTTCATCGTCCAGGAAGGGTATAAAGGGGGCCGCGCCGCCCTGAGAGTCACTAGATAGATAGATAGAGATAGAGACATATAGATAGATAGATAGATAGATAGATAGATAGATAGATAGATAGATAGATAGATAGATAGATAGATAGATAGATAGATAGATAGATAGATAGATAGATAGATAGATAGATAGATAGATAGACACAGCAGCCAATGAGACTGTTCCTACACAGCAGCCAATGAAGATGTTCCTACACAGCAGCCATTGAGGATGTTCCTACACAGCAGCCAATGAAAATGTTCTTACACAGCAGCCAGATTGTGACATCACAGGGATGCTCTGTGATGTCACAATCTGGCTGCTGTGTACTGTAGGAACATTTTCATTGGCTGCTGTGTAGGAACATCCTCAATGGCTGCTGTGTAGGAACATCTTCATGTGCAGGAACATCTTCATCGTCCAGGAAGGGTATAAAAGGGGGCCGCGCCGCCCTGAGAGTCACTAGATAGATAGATAGAGACAGATAGATAGATAGATAGATAGATAGATAGATAGATAGATAGATAGATAGATAGATAGATAGATAGATAGATAGATAGATAGATAGATAGATAGATAGATAGATAGATAGATAGATAGATAGATAGATAGATAGACACAGCAGCCAATGAGACTGTTCCTACACAGCAGCCAATGAAGATGTTCCTACACAGCAGCCATTGAGGATGTTCCTACACAGCAGCCAATGAAAATGTTCTTACACAGCAGCCAGATTGTGACATCACAGGGATGCTCTGTGATGTCACAATCTGGCTGCTGTGTAGGAACATTTTCATTGGCTGCTGTGTAGGAACATCCTCAATGGCTGCTGTGTAGGAACATCTTCATGTGCAGGAACATCTTCATCGTCCAGGAAGGGTATGAAAGGGGGCCGCGCCGCCCTGAGAGTCACTAGATAGATAGATAGAGATAGAGACATATAGATAGATAGATAGATAGATAGATAGATAGATAGATAGATAGATAGATAGATAGATAGATAGATAGATAGATAGATAGATAGATAGATAGATAGATAGATAGATAGACACAGCAGCCAATGAGACTGTTCCTACACAGCAGCCAATGAAGATGTTCCTACACAGCAGCCATTGAGGATGTTCCTACACAGCAGCCAATGAAAATGTTCTTACACAGCAGCCAGATTGTGACATCACAGGGATGCTCTGTGATGTCACAATCTGGCTGCTGTGTACTGTAGGAACATTTTCATTGGCTGCTGTGTAGGAACATCCTCAATGGCTGCTGTGTAGGAACATCTTCATGTGCAGGAACATCTTCATCGTCCAGGAAGGGTATAAAAGGGGGCCGCGCCGCCCTGAGAGTCACTAGATAGATAGATAGAGATAGAGACATATAGATAGATAGATAGATAGATAGATAGATAGATAGATAGATAGATAGATAGATAGATAGATAGATAGATAGATAGATAGATAGACACAGCAGTCAATGAGACTGTTCCTACACAGCAGCCAATGAAGATGTTCCTACACAGCAGCCATTGAGGATGTTCCTACACGGCAGCCAATGAAAATGTTCTTACACAGCAGCCAGATTGTGACATCACAGGGATGCTCTGTGATGTCACAATCTGGCTGCTGTGTAGGAACATTTTCATTGGCTGCTGTGTAGGAACATCCTCAATGGCTGCTGTGTAGGAACATCTTCATGTGCAGGAACATCTTCATCGTCCAGGAAGGGTATAAAAGGGGGCCGCGCCGCCCTGAGAGTCACTAGATGGATAGATAGAGATAGAGACATATAGATAGATAGATAGATAGATAGATAGATAGATAGATAGATAGATAGATAGATAGATAGATAGATAGATAGATAGATAGATAGATAGATAGATAGATAGATAGATAGATAGACACAGCAGCCAATGAGACTGTTCCCACACAGCAGCCAATGAAGATGTTCCTACACAGCAGCCATTGAGGATGTTCCTACACAGCAGCCAATGAAAATGTTCTTACACAGCAGCCAGATTGTGACATCACAGGGATGCTCTGTGATGTCACAATCTGGCTGCTGTGTACCGTAGGAACATTTTCATTGGCTGCTGTGTAGGAACATCCTCAATGGCTGCTGTGTAGGAACATCTTCATGTGCAGGAACATCTTCATCGTCCAGGAAGGGTATAAAAGGGGGCCGCGCCGCCCTGAGAGTCACTAGATAGATAGATAGAGATAGAGACATATAGATAGATAGATAGATAGATAGATAGATAGATAGATAGATAGATAGATAGATAGATAGATAGATAGATAGATAGATAAATAGATAGATAGATAGATAGATAGATAGACACAGCAGCCAATGAGACTGTTCCTACACAGCAGCCAATGAAGATGTTCCTACACAGCAGCCATTGAGGATGTTCCTACACAGCAGCCAATGAAAATGTTCTTACACAGCAGCCAGATTGTCACATCACAGGGATGCTCTGTGATGTCACAATCTGGCTGCTGTGTACTGTAGGAACATTTTCATTGGCTGCTGTGTAGGAACATCCTCAATGGCTGCTGTGTAGGAACATCTTCATGTGCAGGAACATCTTCATCGTCCAGGAAGGGTATAAAAGGGGGCCGCGCCGCCCTGAGAGTCACTAGATAGATAGATAGAGATAGAGACATATAGATAGATAGATAGATAGATAGATAGATAGATAGATAGATAGATAGATAGATAGATAGATAGATAGATAGATAGACAGATAGATAGATAGATAGATAAATAGATAGATAGATAGATAGATAGATAGATAGATAGATAGATAGATAGATAGATAGATAGATAGATAGATAGACACAGCAGCCAATGAGACTGTTCCTACACAGCAGCCAATGAAGATGTTCCTACACAGCAGCCATTGAGGATGTTCCTACACAGCAGCCAATGAAAATGTTCTTACACAGCAGCCAGATTGTGACATCACAGGGATGCTCTGTGATGTCACAATCTGGCTGCTGTGTACTGTAGGAACATTTTCATTGGCTGCTGTGTAGGAACATCCTCAATGGCTGCTGTGTAGGAACATCTTCATGTGCAGGAACATCTTCATCGTCCAGGAAGGGTATAAAAGGGGGCCGCGCCGCCCTGAGAGTCACTAGATAGATAGATAGAGATATAGACATATAGATAGATAGATAGATAGATAGATAGATAGATAGATAGATAGATAGATAGATAGATAGATAGATAGATAGACAGATAGATAGATAGATAGATAGATAGATAGATAAATAGATAGATAGATAGATAGATAGATAGATAGATAGATAGATAGATAGATAGATAGATAGATAGATAGATAGACACAGCAGCCAATGAGACTGTTCCTACACAGCAGCCAATGAAGATGTTCCTACACAGCAGCCATTGAGGATGTTCCTACACAGCAGCCAATGAAAATGTTCTTACACAGCAGCCAGATTGTGACATCACAGGGATGCTCTGTGATGTCACAATCTGGCTGCTGTGTACTGTAGGAACATTTTCATTGGCTGCTGTGTAGGAACATCCTCAATGGCTGCTGTGTAGGAACATCTTCATGTGCAGGAACATCTTCATCGTCCAGGAAGGGTATAAAAGGGGGCCGCGCCGCCCTGAGAGTCACTAGATAGATAGATAGAGATATAGACATATAGATAGATAGATAGATAGATAGATAGATAGATAGATAGATAGATAGATAGATAGATAGATAGATAGATAGATAGATAGATAGATAGATAGATAGATAGATAGATAGATAGACACAGCAGCCAATGAGACTGTTCCTACACAGCAGCCAATGAAGATGTTCCTACACAGCAGCCATTGAGGATGTTCCTACACAGCAGCCAATGAAAATGTTCTTACACAGCAGCCAGATTGTGACATCACAGGGATGCTCTGTGATGTCACAATCTGGCTGCTGTGTAGGAACATTTTCATTGGCTGCTGTGTAGGAACATCCTCAATGGCTGCTGTGTAGGAACATCTTCATGTGCAGGAACATCTTCATCGTCCAGGAAGGGTATAAAAGGGGGCCGCGCCGCCCTGAGAGTCACTAGATAGATAGATAGAGACATATAGATAGATAGATAGATAGATAGATAGATAGATAGATAGATAGATAGATAGATAGATAGATAGATAGATAGATAGATAGATAGATAGATAGATAGATATATAGATAGATAGATAGATAGATAGACACAGCAGCCAATGAGACTGTTCCTACACAGCAGCCAATGAAGATGTTCCTACACAGCAGCCATTGAGGATGTTCCTACACAGCAGCCAATGAAAATGTTCTTACACAGCAGCCAGATTGTGACATCACAGGGATGCTCTGTGATGTCACAATCTGGCTGCTGTGTAGGAACATTTTCATTGGCTGCTGTGTAGGAACATCCTCAATGGCTGCTGTGTAGGAACATCTTCATGTGCAGGAACATCTTCATCGTCCAGGAAGGGTATGAAAGGGGGCCGCGCCGCCCTGAGAGTCACTAGATAGATAGATAGAGATAGAGACATATAGATAGATAGATAGATAGATAGATAGATAGATAGATAGATAGATAGATAGATAGATAGATAGATAGATAGATAGATAGATAGATAGATAGATAGATAGATAGACACAGCAGCCAATGAGACTGTTCCTACACAGCAGCCAATGAAGATGTTCCTACACAGCAGCCATTGAGGATGTTCCTACACAGCAGCCAATGAAAATGTTCTTACACAGCAGCCAGATTGTGACATCACAGGGATGCTCTGTGATGTCACAATCTGGCTGCTGTGTACTGTAGGAACATTTTCATTGGCTGCTGTGTAGGAACATCCTCAATGGCTGCTGTGTAGGAACATCTTCATGTGCAGGAACATCTTCATCGTCCAGGAAGGGTATAAAAGGGGGCCGCGCCGCCCTGAGAGTCACTAGATAGATAGATAGAGATAGAGACATATAGATAGATAGATAGATAGATAGATAGATAGATAGATAGATAGATAGATAGATAGATAGATAGATAGATAGATAGATAGATAGATAGATAGATAGATAGATAGATAAATAGATAGATAGATAGATAGATAGATAGATAGACACAGCAGCCAATGAGACTGTTCCTACACAGCAGCCAATGAAGATGTTCCTACACAGCAGCCATTGAGGATGTTCCTACACAGCAGCCAATGAAAATGTTCTTACACAGCAGCCAGATTGTGACATCACAGGGATGCTCTGTGATGTCACAATCTGGCTGCTGTGTACTGTAGGAACATTTTCATTGGCTGCTGTGTAGGAACATCCTCAATGGCTGCTGTGTAGGAACATCTTCATGTGCAGGAACATCTTCATCGTCCAGGAAGGGTATAAAAGGGGGCCGCGCCGCCCTGAGAGTCACTAGATAGATAGATAGAGATATAGACATATAGATAGATAGATAGATAGATAGATAGATAGATAGATAGATAGATAGATAGATAGATAGATAGATAGATAGATAGATAGATAGATAGACACAGCAGCCAATGAGACTGTTCCTACACAGCAGCCAATGAAGATGTTCCTACACAGCAGCCATTGAGGATGTTCCTACACAGCAGCCAATGAAAATGTTCTTACACAGCAGCCAGATTGTGACATCACAGGGATGCTCTGTGATGTCACAATCTGGCTGCTGTGTAGGAACATTTTCATTGGCTGCTGTGTAGGAACATCCTCAATGGCTGCTGTGTAGGAACATCTTCATGTGCAGGAACATCTTCATCGTCCAGGAAGGGTATAAAGGGGGCCGCGCCGCCCTGAGAGTCACTAGATAGATAGATAGAGATAGAGACATATAGATAGATAGATAGATAGATAGATAGATAGATAGATAGATAGATAGATAGATAGATAGATAGATAGATAGATAGATAGATAGATAGATAGATAGATAGATAGATAGATAGATAGATAGATAGACACAGCAGCCAATGAGACTGTTCCTACACAGCAGCCAATGAAGATGTTCCTACACAGCAGCCATTGAGGATGTTCCTACACAGCAGCCAATGAAAATGTTCTTACACAGCAGCCAGATTGTGACATCACAGGGATGCTCTGTGATGTCACAATCTGGCTGCTGTGTACTGTAGGAACATTTTCATTGGCTGCTGTGTAGGAACATCCTCAATGGCTGCTGTGTAGGAACATCTTCATGTGCAGGAACATCTTCATCGTCCAGGAAGGGTATAAAAGGGGGCCGCGCCGCCCTGAGAGTCACTAGATAGATAGATAGAGACATATAGATAGATAGATAGATAGATAGATAGATAGATAGATAGATAGATAGATAGATAGATAGATAGATAGATAGATAGATAGATAGATAGATAGATAGACACAGCAGCCAATGAGACTGTTCCTACACAGCAGCCAATGAAGATGTTCCTACACAGCAGCCATTGAGGATGTTCCTACACAGCAGCCAATGAAAATGTTCTTACACAGCAGCCAGATTGTGACATCACAGGGATGCTCTGTGATGTCACAATCTGGCTGCTGTGTAGGAACATTTTCATTGGCTGCTGTGTAGGAACATCCTCAATGGCTGCTGTGTAGGAACATCTTCATGTGCAGGAACATCTTCATCGTCCAGGAAGGGTATGAAAGGGGGCCGCGCCGCCCTGAGAGTCACTAGATAGATAGATAGAGATAGAGACATATAGATAGATAGATAGATAGATAGATAGATAGATAGATAGATAGATAGATAGATAGATAGATAGATAGATAGATAGATAGATAGATAGATAGATAGATAGATAGACACAGCAGCCAATGAGACTGTTCCTACACAGCAGCCAATGAAGATGTTCCTACACAGCAGCCATTGAGGATGTTCCTACACAGCAGCCAATGAAAATGTTCTTACACAGCAGCCAGATTGTGACATCACAGGGATGCTCTGTGATGTCACAATCTGGCTGCTGTGTACTGTAGGAACATTTTCATTGGCTGCTGTGTAGGAACATCCTCAATGGCTGCTGTGTAGGAACATCTTCATGTGCAGGAACATCTTCATCGTCCAGGAAGGGTATAAAAGGGGGCCGCGCCGCCCTGAGAGTCACTAGATAGATAGATAGAGATAGAGACATATAGATAGATAGATAGATAGATAGATAGATAGATAGATAGATAGATAGATAGATAGATAGATAGATAGATAGATAGATAGATAGATAGACACAGCAGTCAATGAGACTGTTCCTACACAGCAGCCAATGAAGATGTTCCTACACAGCAGCCATTGAGGATGTTCCTACACAGCAGCCAATGAAAATGTTCTTACACAGCAGCCAGATTGTGACATCACAGGGATGCTCTGTGATGTCACAATCTGGCTGCTGTGTAGGAACATTTTCATTGGCTGCTGTGTAGGAACATCCTCAATGGCTGCTGTGTAGGAACATCTTCATGTGCAGGAACATCTTCATCGTCCAGGAAGGGTATGAAAGGGGGCCGCGCCGCCCTGAGAGTCACTAGATAGATAGATAGAGATAGAGACATATAGATAGATAGATAGATAGATAGATAGATAGATAGATAGATAGATAGATAGATAGATAGATAGATAGATAGATAGATAGATAGATAGATAGACACAGCAGCCAATGAGACTGTTCCCACACAGCAGCCAATGAAGATGTTCCTACACAGCAGCCATTGAGGATGTTCCTACACAGCAGCCAATGAAAATGTTCTTACACAGCAGCCAGATTGTGACATCACAGGGATGCTCTGTGATGTCACAATCTGGCTGCTGTGTACTGTAGGAACATTTTCATTGGCTGCTGTGTAGGAACATCCTCAATGGCTGCTGTGTAGGAACATCTTCATGTGCAGGAACATCTTCATCGTCCAGGAAGGGTATAAAAGGGGGCCGCGCCGCCCTGAGAGTCACTAGATAGATAGATAGAGATAGAGACATATAGATAGATAGATAGATAGATAGATAGATAGATAGATAGATAGATAGATAGATAGATAGATAGATAGATAGATAGATAGATAGATAGATAGATAGATAGATAGACACAGCAGTCAATGAGACTGTTCCTACACAGCAGCCAATGAAGATGTTCCTACACAGCAGCCATTGAGGATGTTCCTACACAGCAGCCAATGAAAATGTTCTTACACAGCAGCCAGATTGTGACATCACAGGGATGCTCTGTGATGTCACAATCTGGCTGCTGTGTAGGAACATTTTCATTGGCTGCTGTGTAGGAACATCCTCAATGGCTGCTGTGTAGGAACATCTTCATGTGCAGGAACATCTTCATCGTCCAGGAAGGGTATAAAAGGGGGCCGCGCCGCCCTGAGAGTCACTAGATGGATAGATAGAGATAGAGACATATAGATAGATAGATAGATAGATAGATAGATAGATAGATAGATAGATAGATAGATAGATAGATAGATAGATAGATAGATAGATAGATAGATAGATAGATAGATAGATAGATAGATAGATAGATAGACACAGCAGCCAATGAGACTGTTCCCACACAGCAGCCAATGAAGATGTTCCTACACAGCAGCCATTGAGGATGTTCCTACACAGCAGCCAATGAAAATGTTCTTACACAGCAGCCAGATTGTGACATCACAGGGATGCTCTGTGATGTCACAATCTGGCTGCTGTGTACTGTAGGAACATTTTCATTGGCTGCTGTGTAGGAACATCCTCAATGGCTGCTGTGTAGGAACATCTTCATGTGCAGGAACATCTTCATCGTCCAGGAAGGGTATAAAAGGGGGCCGCGCCGCCCTGAGAGTCACTAGATAGATAGATAGAGATAGAGACATATAGATAGATAGATAGATAGATAGATAGATAGATAGATAGATAGATAGATAGATAGATAGATAGATAGATAGATAGATAGATAGATAGATAGATAGATAGACACAGCAGTCAATGAGACTGTTCCTACACAGCAGCCAATGAAGATGTTCCTACACAGCAGCCATTGAGGATGTTCCTACACAGCAGCCAATGAAAATGTTCTTACACAGCAGCCAGATTGTGACATCACAGGGATGCTCTGTGATGTCACAATCTGGCTGCTGTGTACTGTAGGAACATTTTCATTGGCTGCTGTGTAGGAACATCCTCAATGGCTGCTGTGTAGGAACATCTTCATGTGCAGGAACATCTTCATCGTCCAGGAAGGGTATAAAAGGGGGCCGCGCCGCCCTGAGAGTCACTAGATAGATAGATAGAGATAGAGACATATAGATAGATAGATAGATAGATAGATAGATAGATAGATAGATAGATAGATAGATAGATAGATAGATAGATAGATAGATAGATAGATAGATAGATAGATAGATAGATAGATAGATAAATAGATAGATAGATAGATAGATAGATAGACACAGCAGCCAATGAGACTGTTCCTACACAGCAGCCAATGAAGATGTTCCTACACAGCAGCCATTGAGGATGTTCCTACACAGCAGCCAATGAAAATGTTCTTACACAGCAGCCAGATTGTGACATCACAGGGATGCTCTGTGATGTCACAATCTGGCTGCTGTGTACTGTAGGAACATTTTCATTGGCTGCTGTGTAGGAACATCCTCAATGGCTGCTGTGTAGGAACATCTTCATGTGCAGGAACATCTTCATCGTCCAGGAAGGGTATAAAAGGGGGCCGCGCCGCCCTGAGAGTCACTAGATAGATAGATAGAGATATAGACATATAGATAGATAGATAGATAGATAGATAGATAGATAGATAGATAGATAGATAGATAGATAGATAGATAGATAGATAGATAGATAGATAGATAGATAGATAGATAGATATATAGATAGATAGATAGATAGATAGATAGATAGATAGACACAGCAGCCAATGAGACTGTTCCTACACAGCAGCCAATGAAGATGTTCCTACACAGCAGCCATTGAGGATGTTCCTACACAGCAGCCAATGAAAATGTTCTTACACAGCAGCCAGATTGTGACATCACAGGGATGCTCTGTGATGTCACAATCTGGCTGCTGTGTAGGAACATTTTCATTGGCTGCTGTGTAGGAACATCCTCAATGGCTGCTGTGTAGGAACATCTTCATGTGCAGGAACATCTTCATCGTCCAGGAAGGGTATAAAGGGGGCCGCGCCGCCCTGAGAGTCACTAGATAGATAGATAGAGATAGAGACATATAGATAGATAGATAGATAGATAGATAGATAGATAGATAGATAGATAGATAGATAGATAGATAGATAGATAGATAGATAGATAGATAGATAGATAGATAGATAGATAGATAGATAGATAGATAGATAGATAGACACAGCAGCCAATGAGACTGTTCCTACACAGCAGCCAATGAAGATGTTCCTACACAGCAGCCATTGAGGATGTTCCTACACAGCAGCCAATGAAAATGTTCTTACACAGCAGCCAGATTGTGACATCACAGGGATGCTCTGTGATGTCACAATCTGGCTGCTGTGTACTGTAGGAACATTTTCATTGGCTGCTGTGTAGGAACATCCTCAATGGCTGCTGTGTAGGAACATCTTCATGTGCAGGAACATCTTCATCGTCCAGGAAGGGTATAAAAGGGGGCCGCGCCGCCCTGAGAGTCACTAGATAGATAGATAGAGACAGATAGATAGATAGATAGATAGATAGATAGATAGATAGATAGATAGATAGATAGATAGATAGATAGATAGATAGATAGATAGATAGATAGATAGATAGATAGATAGATAGATAGATAGATAGACACAGCAGCCAATGAGACTGTTCCTACACAGCAGCCAATGAAGATGTTCCTACACAGCAGCCATTGAGGATGTTCCTACACAGCAGCCAATGAAAATGTTCTTACACAGCAGCCAGATTGTGACATCACAGGGATGCTCTGTGATGTCACAATCTGGCTGCTGTGTACTGTAGGAACATTTTCATTGGCTGCTGTGTAGGAACATCCTCAATGGCTGCTGTGTAGGAACATCTTCATGTGCAGGAACATCTTCATCGTCCAGGAAGGGTATAAAAGGGGGCCGCGCCGCCCTGAGAGTCACTAGATAGATAGATAGAGATATAGACATATAGATAGATAGATAGATAGATAGATAGATAGATAGATAGATAGATAGATAGATAGATAGATAGATAGATAGATAGATAGATAGATAGATAGATAGATAGATAGATAGATAGACACAGCAGCCAATGAGACTGTTCCTACACAGCAGCCAATGAAGATGTTCCTACACAGCAGCCATTGAGGATGTTCCTACACAGCAGCCAATGAAAATGTTCTTACACAGCAGCCAGATTGTGACATCACAGGGATGCTCTGTGATGTCACAATCTGGCTGCTGTGTAGGAACATTTTCATTGGCTGCTGTGTAGGAACATCCTCAATGGCTGCTGTGTAGGAACATCTTCATGTGCAGGAACATCTTCATCGTCCAGGAAGGGTATAAAGGGGGCCGCGCCGCCCTGAGAGTCACTAGATAGATAGATAGAGATAGAGACATATAGATAGATAGATAGATAGATAGATAGATAGATAGATAGATAGATAGATAGATAGATAGATAGATAGATAGATAGATAGATAGATAGATAGATAGATAGATAGACACAGCAGCCAATGAGACTGTTCCTACACAGCAGCCAATGAAGATGTTCCTACACAGCAGCCATTGAGGATGTTCCTACACAGCAGCCAATGAAAATGTTCTTACACAGCAGCCAGATTGTGACATCACAGGGATGCTCTGTGATGTCACAATCTGGCTGCTGTGTACTGTAGGAACATTTTCATTGGCTGCTGTGTAGGAACATCCTCAATGGCTGCTGTGTAGGAACATCTTCATGTGCAGGAACATCTTCATCGTCCAGGAAGGGTATAAAAGGGGGCCGCGCCGCCCTGAGAGTCACTAGATAGATAGATAGAGACAGATAGATAGATAGATAGATAGATAGATAGATAGATAGATAGATAGATAGATAGATAGATAGACACAGCAGCCAATGAGACTGTTCCTACACAGCAGCCAATGAAGATGTTCCTACACAGCAGCCATTGAGGATGTTCCTACACAGCAGCCAATGAAAATGTTCTTACACAGCAGCCAGATTGTGACATCACAGGGATGCTCTGTGATGTCACAATCTGGCTGCTGTGTAGGAACATTTTCATTGGCTGCTGTGTAGGAACATCCTCAATGGCTGCTGTGTAGGAACATCTTCATGTGCAGGAACATCTTCATCGTCCAGGAAGGGTATGAAAGGGGGCCGCGCCGCCCTGAGAGTCACTAGATAGATAGATAGAGATAGAGACATATAGATAGATAGATAGATAGATAGATAGATAGATAGATAGATAGATAGATAGATAGATAGATAGATAGATAGATAGATAGATAGATAGATAGATAGACACAGCAGCCAATGAGACTGTTCCTACACAGCAGCCAATGAAGATGTTCCTACACAGCAGCCATTGAGGATGTTCCTACACAGCAGCCAATGAAAATGTTCTTACACAGCAGCCAGATTGTGACATCACAGGGATGCTCTGTGATGTCACAATCTGGCTGCTGTGTACTGTAGGAACATTTTCATTGGCTGCTGTGTAGGAACATCCTCAATGGCTGCTGTGTAGGAACATCTTCATGTGCAGGAACATCTTCATCGTCCAGGAAGGGTATAAAAGGGGGCCGCGCCGCCCTGAGAGTCACTAGATAGATAGATAGAGATAGAGACATATAGATAGATAGATAGATAGATAGATAGATAGATAGATAGATAGATAGATAGATAGATAGATAGATAGATAGATAGATAGATAGATAGATAGATAGATAGATAGATAGACACAGCAGTCAATGAGACTGTTCCTACACAGCAGCCAATGAAGATGTTCCTACACAGCAGCCATTGAGGATGTTCCTACACAGCAGCCAATGAAAATGTTCTTACACAGCAGCCAGATTGTGACATCACAGGGATGCTCTGTGATGTCACAATCTGGCTGCTGTGTAGGAACATTTTCATTGGCTGCTGTGTAGGAACATCCTCAATGGCTGCTGTGTAGGAACATCTTCATGTGCAGGAACATCTTCATCGTCCAGGAAGGGTATAAAAGGGGGCCGCGCCGCCCTGAGAGTCACTAGATGGATAGATAGAGATAGAGACATATAGATAGATAGATAGATAGATAGATAGATAGATAGATAGATAGATAGATAGATAGATAGATAGATAGATAGATAGATAGATAGATAGATAGACACAGCAGCCAATGAGACTGTTCCCACACAGCAGCCAATGAAGATGTTCCTACACAGCAGCCATTGAGGATGTTCCTACACAGCAGCCAATGAAAATGTTCTTACACAGCAGCCAGATTGTGACATCACAGGGATGCTCTGTGATGTCACAATCTGGCTGCTGTGTACTGTAGGAACATTTTCATTGGCTGCTGTGTAGGAACATCCTCAATGGCTGCTGTGTAGGAACATCTTCATGTGCAGGAACATCTTCATCGTCCAGGAAGGGTATAAAAGGGGGCCGCGCCGCCCTGAGAGTCACTAGATAGATAGATAGAGATAGAGACATATAGATAGATAGATAGATAGATAGATAGATAGATAGATAGATAGATAGATAGATAGATAGATAGATAGATAAATAGATAGATAGATAGATAGATAGATAGATAGATAGATAGACACAGCAGCCAATGAGACTGTTCCTACACAGCAGCCAATGAAGATGTTCCTACACAGCAGCCATTGAGGATGTTCCTACACAGCAGCCAATGAAAATGTTCTTACACAGCAGCCAGATTGTGACATCACAGGGATGCTCTGTGATGTCACAATCTGGCTGCTGTGTACTGTAGGAACATTTTCATTGGCTGCTGTGTAGGAACATCCTCAATGGCTGCTGTGTAGGAACATCTTCATGTGCAGGAACATCTTCATCGTCCAGGAAGGGTATAAAAGGGGGCCGCGCCGCCCTGAGAGTCACTAGATAGATAGATAGAGATAGAGACATATAGATAGATAGATAGATAGATAGATAGATAGATAGATAGATAGATAGATAGATAGATAGATAGATAGATAGATAGATAGATAGATAGATAGATAGACACAGCAGCCAATGAGACTGTTCCCACACAGCAGCCAATGAAGATGTTCCTACACAGCAGCCATTGAGGATGTTCCTACACAGCAGCCAATGAAAATGTTCTTACACAGCAGCCAGATTGTGACATCACAGGGATGCTCTGTGATGTCACAATCTGGCTGCTGTGTACTGTAGGAACATTTTCATTGGCTGCTGTGTAGGAACATCCTCAATGGCTGCTGTGTAGGAACATCTTCATGTGCAGGAACATCTTCATCGTCCAGGAAGGGTATAAAAGGGGGCCGCGCCGCCCTGAGAGTCACTAGATAGATAGATAGAGATAGAGACATATAGATAGATAGATAGATAGATAGATAGATAGATAGATAGATAGATAGATAGATAGATAGATAGATAGATAGATAGATAGATAGATAGATAGATAGATAGATAGATAGATAGAAAGATAAATAGATAGATAGATAGATAGACACAGCAGCCAATGAGACTGTTCCTACACAGCAGCCAATGAAGATGTTCCTACACAGCAGCCATTGAGGATGTTCCTACACAGCAGCCAATGAAAATGTTCTTACACAGCAGCCAGATTGTGACATCACAGGGATGCTCTGTGATGTCACAATCTGGCTGCTGTGTACTGTAGGAACATTTTCATTGGCTGCTGTGTAGGAACATCCTCAATGGCTGCTGTGTAGGAACATCTTCATGTGCAGGAACATCTTCATCGTCCAGGAAGGGTATAAAAGGGGGCCGCGCCGCCCTGAGAGTCACTAGATAGATAGATAGAGATAGAGACATATAGATAGATAGATAGATAGATAGATAGATAGATAGATAGATAGATAGATAGATAGATAGATAGATAGATAGATAGATAGATAGATAGATAGATAGATAGATAGATAGATAGATAGATAGATAGACACAGCAGCCAATGAGACTGTTCCTACACAGCAGCCAATGAAGATGTTCCTACACAGCAGCCATTGAGGATGTTTCTACACAGCAGCCAATGAAAATGTTCTTACACAGCAGCCAGATTGTGACATCACAGGGATGCTCTGTGATGTCACAATCTGGCTGCTGTGTAGGAACATTTTCATTGGCTGCTGTGTAGGAACATCCTCAATGGCTGCTGTGTAGGAACATCTTCATGTGCAGGAACATCTTCATCGTCCAGGAAGGGTATAAAGGGGGCCGCGCCGCCCTGAGAGTCACTAGATAGATAGATAGAGATAGAGACATATAGATAGATAGATAGATAGATAGATAGATAGATAGATAGATAGATAGATAGATAGATAGATAGATAGATAGATAGATAGATAGATAGATAGATAGATAGATAGATAGATAGATAGATAGATAGATAGACACAGCAGCCAATGAGACTGTTCCTACACAGCAGCCAATGAAGATGTTCCTACACAGCAGCCATTGAGGATGTTCCTACACAGCAGCCAATGAAAATGTTCTTACACAGCAGCCAGATTGTGACATCACAGGGATGCTCTGTGATGTCACAATCTGGCTGCTGTGTACTGTAGGAACATTTTCATTGGCTGCTGTGTAGGAACATCCTCAATGGCTGCTGTGTAGGAACATCTTCATGTGCAGGAACATCTTCATCGTCCAGGAAGGGTATAAAAGGGGGCCGCGCCGCCCTGAGAGTCACTAGATGGATAGATAGAGATAGAGACAGATAGATAGATAGATAGATAGATAGATAGATAGATAGATAGATAGATAGATAGATAGATAGATAGATAGATAGATAGATAGATAGATAGATAGATAGATAGATAGATAGATAGATAGATAGATATATAGACACAGCAGCCAATGAGACTGTTCCCACACAGCAGCCAATGAAGATGTTCCTACACAGCAGCCATTGAGGATGTTCCTACACAGCAGCCAATGAAAATGTTCTTACACAGCAGCCAGATTGTGACATCACAGGGATGCTCTGTGATGTCACAATCTGGCTGCTGTGTACTGTAGGAACATTTTCATTGGCTGCTGTGTAGGAACATCCTCAATGGCTGCTGTGTAGGAACATCTTCATGTGCAGGAACATCTTCATCGTCCAGGAAGGGTATAAAAGGGGGCCGCGCCGCCCTGAGAGTCACTAGATAAATAGATAGAGATAGAGACATATAGATAGATAGATAGATAGATAGATAGATAGATAGATAGATAGATAGATAGATAGATAGATAGATAGATAGATAGATAGATAGATAGATAGATAGATAGATAGATAGATAGATAAATAGATAGATAGATAGATAGATAGATAGATAGATAGACACAGCAGCCAATGAGACTGTTCCTACACAGCAGCCAATGAAGATGTTCCTACACAGCAGCCATTGAGGATGTTCCTACACAGCAGCCAATGAAAATGTTCTTACACAGCAGCCAGATTGTGACATCACAGGGATGCTCTGTGATGTCACAATCTGGCTGCTGTGTACTGTAGGAACATTTTCATTGGCTGCTGTGTAGGAACATCCTCAATGGCTGCTGTGTAGGAACATCTTCATGTGCAGGAACATCTTCATCGTCCAGGAAGGGTATAAAAGGGGGCCGCGCCGCCCTGAGAGTCACTAGATAGATAGATAGAGATAGAGACATATAGATAGATAGATAGATAGATAGATAGATAGATAGATAGATAGATAGATAGATAGATAGATAGATAGATAGATAGATAGATAGATAGATAGATAGACACAGCAGCCAATGAGACTGTTCCCACACAGCAGCCAATGAAGATGTTCCTACACAGCAGCCATTGAGGATGTTCCTACACAGCAGCCAATGAAAATGTTCTTACACAGCAGCCAGATTGTGACATCACAGGGATGCTCTGTGATGTCACAATCTGGCTGCTGTGTACTGTAGGAACATTTTCATTGGCTGCTGTGTAGGAACATCCTCAATGGCTGCTGTGTAGGAACATCTTCATGTGCAGGAACATCTTCATCGTCCAGGAAGGGTATAAAAGGGGGCCGCGCCGCCCTGAGAGTCACTAGATAGATAGATAGAGATAGAGACATATAGATAGATAGATAGATAGATAGATAGATAGATAGATAGATAGATAGATAGATAGATAGATAGATAGATAGATAGATAGATAGATAGATAGATAGATAGATAGATAGATAGATAGATAGATAGATAGATAAATAGATAGATAGATAGATAGACACAGCAGCCAATGAGACTGTTCCTACACAGCAGCCAATGAAGATGTTCCTACACAGCAGCCATTGAGGATGTTCCTACACAGCAGCCAATGAAAATGTTCTTACACAGCAGCCAGATTGTGACATCACAGGGATGCTCTGTGATGTCACAATCTGGCTGCTGTGTACTGTAGGAACATTTTCATTGGCTGCTGTGTAGGAACATCCTCAATGGCTGCTGTGTAGGAACATCTTCATGTGCAGGAACATCTTCATCGTCCAGGAAGGGTATAAAAGGGGGCCGCGCCGCCCTGAGAGTCACTAGATAGATAGATAGAGATAGAGACATATAGATAGATAGATAGATAGATAGATAGATAGATAGATAGATAGATAGATAGATAGATAGATAGATAGATAGATAGATAGACACAGCAGCCAATGAGACTGTTCCTACACAGCAGCCAATGAAGATGTTCCTACACAGCAGCCATTGAGGATGTTCCTACACAGCAGCCAATGAAAATGTTCTTACACAGCAGCCAGATTGTGACATCACAGGGATGCTCTGTGATGTCACAATCTGGCTGCTGTGTAGGAACATTTTCATTGGCTGCTGTGTAGGAACATCCTCAATGGCTGCTGTGTAGGAACATCTTCATGTGCAGGAACATCTTCATCGTCCAGGAAGGGTATAAAAGGGGGCCGCGCCGCCCTGAGAGTCACTAGATGGATAGATAGAGATAGAGACATATAGATAGATAGATAGATAGATAGATAGATAGATAGATAGATAGATAGATAGATAGATAGATAGATAGATAGATAGATAGATAGATAGATAGATAGATAGATAGATAGATAGATAGATAGATAGATAGATAGATAGATAGATAGACACAGCAGCCAATGAGACTGTTCCCACACAGCAGCCAATGAAGATGTTCCTACACAGCAGCCATTGAGGATGTTCCTACACAGCAGCCAATGAAAATGTTCTTACACAGCAGCCAGATTGTGACATCACAGGGATGCTCTGTGATGTCACAATCTGGCTGCTGTGTACTGTAGGAACATTTTCATTGGCTGCTGTGTAGGAACATCCTCAATGGCTGCTGTGTAGGAACATCTTCATGTGCAGGAACATCTTCATCGTCCAGGAAGGGTATAAAAGGGGGCCGCGCCGCCCTGAGAGTCACTAGATAGATAGATAGAGATAGAGACATATAGATAGATAGATAGATAGATAGATAGATAGATAGATAGATAGATAGATAGATAGATAGATAGATAAATAGATAGATAGATAGATAGATAGATAGACACAGCAGCCAATGAGACTGTTCCTACACAGCAGCCAATGAAGATGTTCCTACACAGCAGCCATTGAGGATGTTCCTACACAGCAGCCAATGAAAATGTTCTTACACAGCAGCCAGATTGTGACATCACAGGGATGCTCTGTGATGTCACAATCTGGCTGCTGTGTACTGTAGGAACATTTTCATTGGCTGCTGTGTAGGAACATCCTCAATGGCTGCTGTGTAGGAACATCTTCATGTGCAGGAACATCTTCATCGTCCAGGAAGGGTATAAAAGGGGGCCGCGCCGCCCTGAGAGTCACTAGATAGATAGATAGAGATATAGACATATAGATAGATAGATAGATAGATAGATAGATAGATAGATAGATAGATAGATAGATAGATAGATAGATAGATAGATAGATAGATAGATAGATAGACACAGCAGCCAATGAGACTGTTCCTACACAGCAGCCAATGAAGATGTTCCTACACAGCAGCCATTGAGGATGTTCCTACACAGCAGCCAATGAAAATGTTCTTACACAGCAGCCAGATTGTGACATCACAGGGATGCTCTGTGATGTCACAATCTGGCTGCTGTGTAGGAACATTTTCATTGGCTGCTGTGTAGGAACATCCTCAATGGCTGCTGTGTAGGAACATCTTCATGTGCAGGAACATCTTCATCGTCCAGGAAGGGTATAAAGGGGGCCGCGCCGCCCTGAGAGTCACTAGATAGATAGATAGAGATAGAGACATATAGATAGATAGATAGATAGATAGATAGATAGATAGATAGATAGATAGATAGATAGATAGATAGATAGATAGATAGATAGATAGATAGATAGATAGATAGACACAGCAGCCAATGAGACTGTTCCTACACAGCAGCCAATGAAGATGTTCCTACACAGCAGCCATTGAGGATGTTCCTACACAGCAGCCAATGAAAATGTTCTTACACAGCAGCCAGATTGTGACATCACAGGGATGCTCTGTGATGTCACAATCTGGCTGCTGTGTACTGTAGGAACATTTTCATTGGCTGCTGTGTAGGAACATCCTCAATGGCTGCTGTGTAGGAACATCTTCATGTGCAGGAACATCTTCATCGTCCAGGAAGGGTATAAAAGGGGGCCGCGCCGCCCTGAGAGTCACTAGATGGATAGATAGAGATAGAGACAGATAGATAGATAGATAGATAGATAGATAGATAGATAGATAGATAGATAGATAGATAGATAGATAGATAGATAGATAGATAGATAGATAGATAGATAGATAGATAGATAGATAGATAGATAGATATATAGACACAGCAGCCAATGAGACTGTTCCCACACAGCAGCCAATGAAGATGTTCCTACACAGCAGCCATTGAGGATGTTCCTACACAGCAGCCAATGAAAATGTTCTTACACAGCAGCCAGATTGTGACATCACAGGGATGCTCTGTGATGTCACAATCTGGCTGCTGTGTACTGTAGGAACATTTTCATTGGCTGCTGTGTAGGAACATCCTCAATGGCTGCTGTGTAGGAACATCTTCATGTGCAGGAACATCTTCATCGTCCAGGAAGGGTATAAAAGGGGGCCGCGCCGCCCTGAGAGTCACTAGATAGATAGATAGAGATAGAGACATATAGATAGATAGATAGATAGATAGATAGATAGATAGATAGATAGATAGATAGATAGATAGATAGATAGATAGATAGATAGATAGATAGATAGATAGATAGATAGATAGACACAGCAGCCAATGAGACTGTTCCCACACAGCAGCCAATGAAGATGTTCCTACACAGCAGCCATTGAGGATGTTCCTACACAGCAGCCAATGAAAATGTTCTTACACAGCAGCCAGATTGTGACATCACAGGGATGCTCTGTGATGTCACAATCTGGCTGCTGTGTACTGTAGGAACATTTTCATTGGCTGCTGTGTAGGAACATCCTCAATGGCTGCTGTGTAGGAACATCTTCATGTGCAGGAACATCTTCATCGTCCAGGAAGGGTATAAAAGGGGGCCGCGCCGCCCTGAGAGTCACTAGATAGATAGATAGAGATAGAGACATATAGATAGATAGATAGATAGATAGATAGATAGATAGATAGATAGATAGATAAATAGATAGATAGATAGATAGATAGATAGATAGACACAGCAGCCAATGAGACTGTTCCTACACAGCAGCCAATGAAGATGTTCCTACACAGCAGCCATTGAGGATGTTCCTACACAGCAGCCAATGAAAATGTTCTTACACAGCAGCCAGATTGTGACATCACAGGGATGCTCTGTGATGTCACAATCTGGCTGCTGTGTACTGTAGGAACATTTTCATTGGCTGCTGTGTAGGAACATCCTCAATGGCTGCTGTGTAGGAACATCTTCATGTGCAGGAACATCTTCATCGTCCAGGAAGGGTATAAAAGGGGGCCGCGCCGCCCTGAGAGTCACTAGATAGATAGATAGAGATATAGACATATAGATAGATAGATAGATAGATAGATAGATAGATAGATAGATAGATAGATAGATAGATAGATAGATAGATAGATAGATAGATAGATAGATAGATAGATAGATAGATAGATAGACACAGCAGCCAATGAGACTGTTCCTACACAGCAGCCAATGAAGATGTTCCTACACAGCAGCCATTGAGGATGTTCCTACACAGCAGCCAATGAAAATGTTCTTACACAGCAGCCAGATTGTGACATCACAGGGATGCTCTGTGATGTCACAATCTGGCTGCTGTGTAGGAACATTTTCATTGGCTGCTGTGTAGGAACATCCTCAATGGCTGCTGTGTAGGAACATCTTCATGTGCAGGAACATCTTCATCGTCCAGGAAGGGTATAAAGGGGGCCGCGCCGCCCTGAGAGTCACTAGATAGATAGATAGAGATAGAGACATATAGATAGATAGATAGATAGATAGATAGATAGATAGATAGATAGATAGATAGATAGATAGATAGATAGATAGATAGATAGATAGATAGATAGATAGATAGATAGATAGATAGATAGACACAGCAGCCAATGAGACTGTTCCTACACAGCAGCCAATGAAGATGTTCCTACACAGCAGCCATTGAGGATGTTCCTACACAGCAGCCAATGAAAATGTTCTTACACAGCAGCCAGATTGTGACATCACAGGGATGCTCTGTGATGTCACAATCTGGCTGCTGTGTACTGTAGGAACATTTTCATTGGCTGCTGTGTAGGAACATCCTCAATGGCTGCTGTGTAGGAACATCTTCATGTGCAGGAACATCTTCATCGTCCAGGAAGGGTATAAAAGGGGGCCGCGCCGCCCTGAGAGTCACTAGATGGATAGATAGAGATAGAGACAGATAGATAGATAGATAGATAGATAGATAGATAGATAGATAGATAGATAGATAGATAGATAGATAGATAGATAGATAGATAGATAGATATATAGACACAGCAGCCAATGAGACTGTTCCCACACAGCAGCCAATGAAGATGTTCCTACACAGCAGCCATTGAGGATGTTCCTACACAGCAGCCAATGAAAATGTTCTTACACAGCAGCCAGATTGTGACATCACAGGGATGCTCTGTGATGTCACAATCTGGCTGCTGTGTACTGTAGGAACATTTTCATTGGCTGCTGTGTAGGAACATCCTCAATGGCTGCTGTGTAGGAACATCTTCATGTGCAGGAACATCTTCATCGTCCAGGAAGGGTATAAAAGGGGGCCGCGCCGCCCTGAGAGTCACTAGATAGATAGATAGAGATAGAGACATATAGATAGATAGATAGATAGATAGATAGATAGATAGATAGATAGATAGATAGATAGATAGATAGATAGATAGATAGATAGATAGATAAATAGATAGATAGATAGATAGATAGATAGATAGACACAGCAGCCAATGAGACTGTTCCTACACAGCAGCCAATGAAGATGTTCCTACACAGCAGCCATTGAGGATGTTCCTACACAGCAGCCAATGAAAATGTTCTTACACAGCAGCCAGATTGTGACATCACAGGGATGCTCTGTGATGTCACAATCTGGCTGCTGTGTACTGTAGGAACATTTTCATTGGCTGCTGTGTAGGAACATCCTCAATGGCTGCTGTGTAGGAACATCTTCATGTGCAGGAACATCTTCATCGTCCAGGAAGGGTATAAAAGGGGGCCGCGCCGCCCTGAGAGTCACTAGATAGATAGATAGAGATAGAGACATATAGATAGATAGATAGATAGATAGATAGATAGATAGATAGATAGATAGATAGATAGATAGATAGATAGATAGATAGATAGATAGATAGATAGATAGATAGACACAGCAGCCAATGAGACTGTTCCCACACAGCAGCCAATGAAGATGTTCCTACACAGCAGCCATTGAGGATGTTCCTACACAGCAGCCAATGAAAATGTTCTTACACAGCAGCCAGATTGTGACATCACAGGGATGCTCTGTGATGTCACAATCTGGCTGCTGTGTAGGAACATTTTCATTGGCTGCTGTGTAGGAACATCCTCAATGGCTGCTGTGTAGGAACATCTTCATGTGCAGGAACATCTTCATCGTCCAGGAAGGGTATGAAAGGGGGCCGCGCCGCCCTGAGAGTCACTAGATAGATAGATAGAGATAGAGACATATAGATAGATAGATAGATAGATAGATAGATAGATAGATAGATAGATAGATAGATAGATAGATAGATAGATAGATAGATAGATAGATAGATAGATAGATAGATAGATAGATAGACACAGCAGCCAATGAGACTGTTCCTACACAGCAGCCAATGAAGATGTTCCTACACAGCAGCCATTGAGGATGTTCCTACACAGCAGCCAATGAAAATGTTCTTACACAGCAGCCAGATTGTGACATCACAGGGATGCTCTGTGATGTCACAATCTGGCTGCTGTGTACTGTAGGAACATTTTCATTGGCTGCTGTGTAGGAACATCCTCAATGGCTGCTGTGTAGGAACATCTTCATGTGCAGGAACATCTTCATCGTCCAGGAAGGGTATAAAAGGGGGCCGCGCCGCCCTGAGAGTCACTAGATAGATAGATAGAGATAGAGACATATAGATAGATAGATAGATAGATAGATAGATAGATAGATAGATAGATAGATAGATAGATAGATAGATAGATAGATAGATAGATAGATAGATAGATAGATAGACACAGCAGCCAATGAGACTGTTCCTACACAGCAGCCAATGAAGATCTTCCTACACAGCAGCCATTGAGGATGTTCCTACACAGCAGCCAATGAAAATGTTCTTACACAGCAGCCAGATTGTGACATCACAGGGATGCTCTGTGATGTCACAATCTGGCTGCTGTGTAGGAACATTTTCATTGGCTGCTGTGTAGGAACATCCTCAATGGCTGCTGTGTAGGAACATCTTCATGTGCAGGAACATCTTCATCGTCCAGGAAGGGTATAAAAGGGGGCCGCGCCGCCCTGAGAGTCACTAGATGGATAGATAGAGATAGAGACATATAGATAGATAGATAGATAGATAGATAGATAGATAGATAGATAGATAGATAGATAGATAGATAGATAGATAGATAGATAGATAGATAGATAGATAGATAGATAGATAGACACAGCAGCCAATGAGACTGTTCCCACACAGCAGCCAATGAAGATGTTCCTACACAGCAGCCATTGAGGATGTTCCTACACAGCAGCCAATGAAAATGTTCTTACACAGCAGCCAGATTGTGACATCACAGGGATGCTCTGTGATGTCACAATCTGGCTGCTGTGTACTGTAGGAACATTTTCATTGGCTGCTGTGTAGGAACGTCCTCAATGGCTGCTGTGTAGGAACATCTTCATGTGCAGGAACATCTTCATCGTCCAGGAAGGGTATAAAAGGGGGCCGCGCCGCCCTGAGAGTCACTAGATAGATAGATAGAGATAGAGACATATAGATAGATAGATAGATAGATAGATAGATAGATAGATAGATAGATAGATAGATAGATAGATAGATAGATAGATAGACACAGCAGCCAATGAGACTGTTCCTACACAGCAGCCAATGAAGATGTTCCTACACAGCAGCCATTGAGGATGTTCCTACACAGCAGCCAATGAAAATGTTCTTACACAGCAGCCAGATTGTGACATCACAGGGATGCTCTGTGATGTCACAATCTGGCTGCTGTGTACTGTAGGAACATTTTCATTGGCTGCTGTGTAGGAACATCCTCAATGGCTGCTGTGTAGGAACATCTTCATGTGCAGGAACATCTTCATCGTCCAGGAAGGGTATAAAAGGGGGCCGCGCCGCCCTGAGAGTCACTAGATAGATAGATAGATAGAGATATAGACATATAGATAGATAGATAGATAGATAGATAGATAGATAGATAGATAGATAGATAGATAGATAGATAGATAGATAGATAGATAGATAGATAGACACAGCAGCCAATGAGACTGTTCCTACACAGCAGCCAATGAAGATGTTCCTACACAGCAGCCATTGAGGATGTTCCTACACAGCAGCCAATGAAAATGTTCTTACACAGCAGCCAGATTGTGACATCACAGGGATGCTCTGTGATGTCACAATCTGGCTGCTGTGTAGGAACATTTTCATTGGCTGCTGTGTAGGAACATCCTCAATGGCTGCTGTGTAGGAACATCTTCATGTGCAGGAACATCTTCATCGTCCAGGAAGGGTATAAAGGGGGCTGCGCCGCCCTGAGAGTCACTAGATAGATAGATAGAGATAGAGACATATAGATAGATAGATAGATAGATAGATAGATAGATAGATAGATAGATAGATAGATAGATAGATAGATAGATAGATAGATAGATAGATAGATAGATAGATAGATAGACACAGCAGGCAATGAGACTGTTCCTACACAGCAGCCAATGAAGATGTTCCTACACAGCAGCCATTGAGGATGTTCCTACACAGCAGCCAATGAAAATGTTCTTACACAGCAGCCAGATTGTGACATCACAGGGATGCTCTGTGATGTCACAATCTGGCTGCTGTGTACTGTAGGAACATTTTCATTGGCTGCTGTGTAGGAACATCCTCAATGGCTGCTGTGTAGGAACATCTTCATGTGCAGGAACATCTTCATCGTCCAGGAAGGGTATAAAAGGGGGCCGCGCCGCCCTGAGAGTCACTAGATAGATAGATAGAGATAGAGACATATAGATAGATAGATAGATAGATAGATAGATAGATAGATAGATAGATAGACACAGCAGCCAATGAGACTGTTCCTACACAGCAGCCAATGAAGATGTTCCTACACAGCAGCCATTGAGGATGTTCCTACACAGCAGCCAATGAAAATGTTCTTACACAGCAGCCAGATTGTGACATCACAGGGATGCTCTGTGATGTCACAATCTGGCTGCTGTGTAGGAACATTTTCATTGGCTGCTGTGTAGGAACATCCTCAATGGCTGCTGTGTAGGAACATCTTCATGTGCAGGAACATCTTCATCGTCCAGGAAGGGTATAAAAGGGGGCCGCGCCGCCCTGAGAGTCACTAGATGGATAGATAGAGATAGAGACATATAGATAGATAGATAGATAGATAGATAGATAGATAGATAGATAGATAGATAGATAGATAGATAGATAGATAGATAGATAGATAGATAGATAGATAGATAGATAGACACAGCAGCCAATGAGACTGTTCCCACACAGCAGCCAATGAAGATGTTCCTACACAGCAGCCATTGAGGATGTTCCTACACAGCAGCCAATGAAAATGTTCTTACACAGCAGCCAGATTGTGACATCACAGGGATGCTCTGTGATGTCACAATCTGGCTGCTGTGTAGGAACATTTTCATTGGCTGCTGTGTAGGAACATCCTCAATGGCTGCTGTGTAGGAACATCTTCATGTGCAGGAACATCTTCATCGTCCAGGAAGGGTATAAAAGGGGGCCGCGCCGCCCTGAGAGTCACTAGATAGATAGATAGAGATAGAGACATATAGATAGATAGATAGATAGATAGATAGATAGATAGATAGATAGATAGATAGATAGATAGATAGATAGATAGATCGATAGATAGATAGATAGATAGATAGATAGATAGATAGATAGATAGATAGATAGATAGATAGATAGACACAGCAGCCAATGAGACTGTTCCTACACAGCAGCCAATGAAGATGTTCCTACACAGCAGCCATTGAGGATGTTCCTACACAGCAGCCAATGAAAATGTTCTTACACAGCAGCCAGATTGTGACATCACAGGGATGCTCTGTGATGTCACAATCTGGCTGCTGTGTACTGTAGGAACATTTTCATTGGCTGCTGTGTAGGAACATCCTCAATGGCTGCTGTGTAGGAACATCTTCATGTGCAGGAACATCTTCATCGTCCAGGAAGGGTATAAAAGGGGGCCGCGCCGCCCTGAGAGTCACTAGATAGATAGATAGAGATAGAGACATATAGATAGATAGATAGATAGATAGATAGATAGATAGATAGATAGATAGATAGATAGATAGATAGATAGATAGATAGATAGATAGATAGATAGATAGATAGATAGACACAGCAGCCAATGAGACTGTTCCTACACAGCAGCCAATGAAGATGTTCCTACACAGCAGCCATTGAGGATGTTCCTACACAGCAGCCAATGAAAATGTTCTTACACAGCAGCCAGATTGTGACATCACAGGGATGCTCTGTGATGTCACAATCTGGCTGCTGTGTAGGAACATTTTCATTGGCTGCTGTGTAGGAACATCCTCAATGGCTGCTGTGTAGGAACATCTTCATGTGCAGGAACATCTTCATCGTCCAGGAAGGGTATAAAAGGGGGCCGCGCCGCCCTGAGAGTCACTAGATAGATAGATAGAGATAGAGACATATAGATAGATAGATAGATAGATAGATAGATAGATAGATAGATAGATAGATAGATAGATAGATAGATAGATAGATAGATAAATAGATAGATAGATAGATAGATAGATAGATAGATAGATAGATAGATAGATAGATAGATAGATAGATAGATAGATAGATAGATAGATAGATGGACACAGCAGCCAATGAGACTGTTCCTACACAGCAGCCAATGAAGATGTTCCTACACAGCAGCCATTGAGGATGTTCCTACACAGCAGCCAATGAAAATGTTCCTACACAGCAGCCAGATTGTGACATCACAGGGATGCTCTGTGATGTCACAATCTGGCTGCTGTGTAGGAACATTTTCATTGGCTGCTGTGTAGGAACATCCTCAATGGCTGCTGTGTAGGAACATCTTCATGTGCAGGAACATCTTCATCGTCCAGGAAGGGTATAAAAGGGGCCCGCGCCGCCCTGAGAGTCACTAGATAGATAGATAGAGATAGAGACATATAGATAGATAGATAGATAGATAGATAGATAGATAGATAGATAGATAGATAGATAGATAGATAGATAGATAGATAGATAGATAGATAGATAGATAGATAGATAGATAAATAAATAGATAGATAGATAGATAGATAGATAGATAGATAGATAGATAGATAGATAGATAGATAGATAGATAGATAGATAGATAGATAGATGGACACAGCAGCCAATGAGACTGTTCCTACACAGCAGCCAATGACGATGTTCCTACACAGTAGCCATTGAGGATGTTCCTACACAGCAGCCAATGAAAATGTTCCTACACAGCAGCCAGATTGTGACATCACAGGGATGCTCTGTGATGTCACAATCTGGCTGCTGTGTAGGAACATTTTCATTGGCTGCTGTGTAGGAACATCCTCAATGGCTGCTGTGTAGGAACATCTTCATGTGCAGGAACATCTTCATCGTCCAGGAAGGGTATAAAAGGGGGCCGCGCCGCCCTGAGAGTCACTAGATAGATAGATAGAGATAGAGACATATAGATAGATAGATATATAGATAGATAGATAGATAGATAGATAGATAGATAGATAGATAGATAGATAGATAGATAGATAGATAGATAGAAAGATAGATAGATAGATAGATAGATAGATAGATACATAGATAGATAGACACAGCAGCCAATGAGACTGTTCCTACACAGCAGCCAATGAAGATGTTCCTACACAGCAGCCATTGAGGATGCTCCTACACAGCAGCCAATGAAAATGTTCCTACACAGCAGCCAGATTGTGACATCACAGGGATGCTCTGTGATGTCACAATCTGGCTGCTGTGTAGGAACATTTTCATTGGCTGCTGTGTAGGAACATCCTCAATGGCTGCTGTGTAGGAACATCTTCATTGGCTGCTGTGTAGGAACAGTCTCATTGGCTGCTGTGTCTATCTATCTATCCATCTATCTATCTATCTATCTATCTATCTATCTATCTATCTATCTATCTATCTATCTATCTATCTATCTATCTATCTATCTATCTATCTATCTATCTATCTATCTATCTATATGTCTCTATCTCTATCTATCTATCTAGTGACTCTCAGGGCGGCGCGGCCCCCTTTATACCCTTCCTGGACGATGAAGATGTTCCTGCACATGAAGATGTTCCTACACAGCAGCCATTGAGGATGTTCCTACACAGCAGCCAATGAAAATGTTCCTACACAGCAGCCAGATTGTGACATCACAGAGCATCCCTGTGATGTCACAATCTGGCTGCTGTGTAAGAACATTTTCATTGGCTGCTGTGTAGGAACATCCTCAATGGCTGCTGTGTAGGAACATCTTCATTGGCTGCTGTGTAGGAACAGTCTCATTGGCTGCTGTGTCTATCCATCTATCTATCTATCTATCTATCTATCTATCTATCTATCTATCTATCTA
The DNA here is from genome assembly GCF_949987555.1 of Borostomias antarcticus. NCBI lineage: Eukaryota > Metazoa > Chordata > Actinopteri > Stomiiformes > Stomiidae > Borostomias > Borostomias antarcticus. The sequence continues at coordinate 1,019,160 of NW_028176195.1, forward strand.
TCTATCTATCTATCTATCTATCTATCTATATGTCTCTATCTCTATCTATCTATCTAGTGACTCTCAGGGCGGCGCGGCCCCCTTTTATACCCTTCCTGGACGATGAAGTTGTTCCTGCACATGAAGATGTTCCTACACAGCAGCCATTGAGGATGTTCCTACACAGCAGCCAATGAAAATGTTCCTACACAGCAGCCAGATTGTGACATCACAGAGCATCCCTGTGATGTCACAATCTGGCTGCTGTGTAAGAACATTTTCATTGGCTGCTGTGTAGGAACATCCTCAATGGCTGCTGTGTAGGAACATCTTCATTGGCTGCTGTGTAGGAACAGTCTCGTTGGCTGCTGTGTCTATCTATCTATCTATCTATCTATCTATCTATCTATCTATCTATCTATCTATCTATCTATCTATCTATCTATCTATCTATCTATCTATCTACTATCTATCTATATGTCTCTATCTCTATCTATCTATCTAGTGACTCTCAGGGCGGCGCGGCCCCCTTTTATACCCTTCCTGGACGATGAAGTTGTTCCTGCACATGAAGATGTTCCTACACAGCAGCCATTGAGGATGTTCCTACACAGCAGCCAATGAAAATGTTCCTACACAGCAGCCAGATTGTGACATCACAGAGCATCCCTGTGATGTCACAATCTGGCTGCTGTGTAAGAACATTTTCATTGGCTGCTGTGTAGGAACATCCTCAATGGCTGCTGTGTAGGAACATCTTCATTGGCTGCTGTGTAGGAACAGTCTCATTGGCTGCTGTGTCTATCTATCTATCTATCTATCTATCTATCTATCTATCTATCTATCTATCTATCTATCTATCTATCTATCTATCTATCTATCTATCTATCTATATGTCTCTATCTCTATCTATCTATCTAGTGACTCTCAGGGCGGCGCGGCCCCCTTTTATACCCTTCCTGGACGATGAAGATGTTCCTGCACATGAAGATGTTCCTACACAGCAGCCATTGAGGATGTTCCTACACAGCAGCCAATGAAAATGTTCCTACAGTACACAGCAGCCAGATTGTGACATCACAGATCATCCCTGTGATGTCACAATCTGGCTGCTGTGTAAGAACATTTTCATTGGCTGCTGTGTAGGAACATCCTCAATGGCTGCTGTGTAGGAACATCTTCATTGGCTGCTGTGTAGGAACAGTCTCATTGGCTGCTGTGTCTATCTATCTATCTATCTATCTATCTATCTATCTATCTATCTATCTATCTATCTATCTATCTATCTATCTATCTATCTATCTATCTATCTATCTATCTATCTATCTATCTATATGTCTCTATCTCTATCTATCTATCTAGTGACTCTCAGGGCGGCGCGGCCCCCTTTTATACCCTTCCTGGACGATGAAGATGTTCCTGCACATGAAGATGTTCCTACACAGCAGCCATTGAGGATGTTCCTACACAGCAGCCAATGAAAATGTTCCTACAGTACACAGCAGCCAGATTGTGACATCACAGAGCATCCCTGTGATGTCACAATCTGGCTGCTGTGTAAGAACATTTTCATTGGCTGCTGTGTAGGAACATCCTCAATGGCTGCTGTGTAGGAACATCTTCATTGGCTGCTGTGTAGGAACAGTCTCATTGGCTGCTGTGTCTATCTATCTATCTATCTATCTATCTATCTATCTATCTATCTATCTATCTATCTATCTATCTATCTATATGTCTCTATCTCTATCTATCTATCTAGTGACTCTCAGGGCGGCGCGGCCCCCTTTTATACCCTTCCTGGACGATGAAGATGTTCCTGCACATGAAGATGTTCCTACACAGCAGCCATTGAGGATGTTCCTACACAGCAGCCAATGAAAATGTTCCTACAGTACACAGCAGCCAGATTGTGACATCACAGATCATCCCTGTGATGTCACAATCTGGCTGCTGTGTAAGAACATTTTCATTGGCTGCTGTGTAGGAACATCCTCAATGGCTGCTGTGTAGGAACATCTTCATTGGCTGCTGTGTAGGAACAGTCTCATTGGCTGCTGTGTCTATCTATCTATCTATCTATCTATCTATCTATCTATCTATCTATCTATCTATCTATCTATCTATCTATATGTCTCTATCTCTATCTATCTATCTAGTGACTCTCAGGGCGGCGCGGCCCCCTTTTATACCCTTCCTGGACGATGAAGATGTTCCTGCACATGAAGATGTTCCTACACAGCAGCCATTGAGGATGTTCCTACACAGCAGCCAATGAAAATGTTCCTACAGTACACAGCAGCCAGATTGTGACATCACAGAGCATCCCTGTGATGTCACAATCTGGCTGCTGTGTAAGAACATTTTCATTGGCTGCTGTGTAGGAACATCCTTAATGGCTGCTGTGTAGGAACATCTTCATTGGCTGCTGTGTAGGAACAGTCTCATTGGCTGCTGTGTCTATCTATCTATCTATCTATCTATCTATCTATCTATCTATCTATCTATCTATCTATCTATCTATCTATCTATCTATCTATCTATCTATATGTCTCTATCTCTATCTATCTATCTAGTGACTCTCAGGGCGGCGCGGCCCCCTTTTATACCCTTCCTGGACGATGAAGATGTTCCTGCACATGAAGATGTTCCTACACAGCAGCCATTGAGGATGTTCCTACACAGCAGCCAATGAAAATGTTCCTACAGTACACAGCAGCCAGATTGTGACATCACAGAGCATCCCTGTGATGTCACAATCTGGCTGCTGTGTAAGAACATTTTCATTGGCTGCTGTGTAGGAACATCCTCAATGGCTGCTGTGTAGGAACATCTTCATTGGCTGCTGTGTAGGAACAGTCTCATTGGCTGCTGTGTCTATCTATCTATCTATCTATCTATCTATCTATCTATCTATCTATCTATCTATCTATCTATCTATCTATCTATCTATCTATCTATCTATCTATCTATCTATATGTCTCTATCTCTATCTATCTATCTAGTGACTCTCAGGGCGGCGCGGCCCCCTTTTATACCCTTCCTGGACGATGAAGATGTTCCTGCACATGAAGATGTTCCTACACAGCAGCCATTGAGGATGTTCCTACACAGCAGCCAATGAAAATGTTCCTACAGTACACAGCAGCCAGATTGTGACATCACAGAGCATCCCTGTGATGTCACAATCTGGCTGCTGTGTAAGAACATTTTCATTGGCTGCTGTGTAGGAACATCCTCAATGGCTGCTGTGTAGGAACATCTTCATTGGCTGCTGTGTAGGAACAGTCTCATTGGCTGCTGTGTCTATCCATCTATCTATCTATCTATCTATCTATCTATCTATCTATCTATCTATCTATCTA